>NC_092054.1:77651781-77692320 GCF_003086295.3 Arachis hypogaea | reverse complement strand
CTTCCGAACCCTAAAAGTTGAAATCGACAAAACGTTCAAATTATGTATTACGTTACAGTAAGAGGAGAAACGAACCTCTACACCGGTTTTGGCTTGGAAGTTGACAAAGGAATTCCTCTCCTGCGGAATGCAATCCCTAGCGGCGGATCTAAATAGTAAAGAAGGAAAGGAGAGACTCATCAAAAAGGAAGGAAAAGAGAGGAAAGGAAGGAGAGAAAGCTGACCTAGATCGTCTAAGAGGAAGGCGTTGATGATTTTGACGGAGAAGACACAGAGGACGACAAGGAGAGGAAGCTGCAGGAGACGACACCGGAGGAAATCGCCACTGTAGGAGATGTCGTCGATAGAGATCGATGCCGGAGGAGATGTCACCAGAGAAGGTCGTCGGAGAACGCCAGAGGATCAGAGATTGTCGTAGAGTCCAACAAGGAGAACAGCGTCGTCACAGCGTAGTTAGGGTAATGAGTAAGGGTTTCAATTGAGTAAGGGTTTCTGAAATTAGGGATTGATCATTCTTATTTTATACTAAGGTGATAATGGCGGTTTAAAACCGCCGTAATTATAAAAACTGCCACAAATCCAAAATAAATTATGGCATAAAAAAAGTGCCGAAATATCTAAATATTATGGCGGTTCTTCACAACCTCCATAATATAAATGCTATTTTAACCTTCTTTTTTTGTAGTGTTAGACTTTGTGGTTTAGGGATTAAAATTTAGGGTTTATGGTTTATAGTTTAGTGTTTTGGCTTTAATCTTTAGGGTTTAAATTTTTGGGTTTAGGGTTTGAGGTTTAGTGTTTGGGCTTTAGGGTTTGTGGTTTAGTGTTTAGGTGTTGTGATTTAGGGTTTAGGCTTTAGAGTTTGTAGTTCAAGGTTTAGGGTTTAGGGTTTGTGGCTTAGGCCTTAGGGTTTACGGTTTAGGGTTTGGGGTTTGTGGTTTATGGTTTAAGATTTGGGATTTAGGGTTTAGGGTTTAAGGTTTAGGGTTTACGGTTTAGGGTTTATGGTTTATGGTTTATGGTTTATGGTTTATGGTTTATGGTTTATGGTTTATGGTTTATGGTTTATGGTTTTAGGCTTTAGAGTTTGTGGTTTATGGTTTATGGTTTAGTGTTTAGGGTTTTTGATTGTTTGGGGTTGAGGGTTTATGGTTTAGGGTTTAGGGTTTAGTGTTTAGGGTTGAGGGTTTATGGTTGATGGTTTATGGTTTTTGGTTTACGGTTTATGCTTTAGGGTTTGTGGCTTATGGTTTAGGGTTTGGGGTTTAAGGTTTATGATGGTTTGGGATTTAGGATTTATTATTTAGGGTTTATGCTTTAGGTTTGTGGTTTAGATTTTAGAGTGTAGGGTTTAGGGTTTATGGTTTGCGGTTGAGGGTTTATGGTTTAGGATTTATGGTTTGGGTTTATGGTTTGGGGATTATGGTTTGGGGTTTACGGTGTAGGGTTTAGGGTTTAGGGTTTATGGTTTAGGAATTAGGGTTTAGGTTTTAGCGTTTATAGTTTAGGGTGTAGGATTTAGGGTTTATGGTTTATGGTTTTTGGTTTAGGGTTTATGGTTTAGGGTTTATGGTTTAGGATTTAGGGTGTAGGGATTAGGGATTAGGGTTTATGATTTGGGTTGAGGGTTTATGGATTAGGGTTTAGGTTTTAAGGTTTGTGGTTTAGAGTTTGTGCTTTAGGGTTTGTGGTTTAGGATTTAGAGTTTAGGGTTTATGGTTTATGGTTTGGGGTTGAGGGTTTATGGTTTCGGGTTTATAGTTTACAGTTTAGTGTTTAGGCTTTAGTGTTTAGGGTTTAGCCTTTAGGGTTTAGAGTTCAGGGTTTTGTGTTTGTGCTTTAGGGTTTGTGGTTTAGAGTTTAGGAGTTGTGATTTACGGTTTATGTTTTAGAGTTTGTGGTTTAGGATTTATGGTTTAGGGTTTGTGGTTTAGGTTTAGGATTTGGGGTATAGGGTTTAGGGTTAATGGTTTACGATTTAAGGTTGATGGTGTATGGTTTCGGGTTTATGGTTTATGGTTTTAGGTTTAGGGTTTATGATTGTTTGGGGTTGACGGTTTATGGTTTAGGGTTTAATGTTTAGGGTTTATGTGTTAGGGTTTAGGGTTGTGGTCTTGGGTTTAGGATTTGTGGTTTAGGATTTAGGGTTGAGTTTTTATGGTTTAGTGTTTATGGTTTATGGTTTATGATTTAGGGTTTAGGGCTTAGGGTTTAGGGTTTTTGATGGCTTGGGGTTGAGGGTTTATGGTTTAGGGTTTAGGCTTTTGGTTTGTGGTTTAGGGTTTAGGGTGTAGGGCTTAGGGTTTAGTTTTTATGGTTTGGGTTGAGGGTTTATGGTTTAGGGTTTAGGCTTTAGAGTCTGTGGTTTAGGGTGTAGGGTTTCTGGGTTAGGGTTTAGGGTTTATGGTTTAGGGTTTATAGTTTAGGATTTACGCTTTAGGGTTTGTGGTTTAGGTTTTATGGTGTATAGTTTAGGGTTTAGGTTTATAATTTGGGGTTGATCACTTATGGTTTAAGGTTTAGGCTTTAGGTATTGTGGTTTAGTGTTTAGGGTGTAGGGTTTAGGGTTTATGATTTATGGTTTGGGATTTAGGGTTTAAGGTTTATGGTTTAGGGTTCATAGTTTAGGGTTTATGCTTTAAGGTTTATGCTTTAAGGTGTATGGTTTAGGGGTTAGGGTTTATGATTTGGGGTTGAGGGCTTATGGTTTAGGGTGTAGGCTTTAGGGATTGTGGTTTAGTGTTTAGGGTGTAGTGTTTAGGATTTATGATTTATGGTTTGTGGTTGAGGGTTTATGGTTTAGGTTTAGGCTTTAGGCTTTGTGGTTTAGGATTTAGGGCTTAGGGTTTAGGGTTTATGATTTGGGGTTGCGGGTTTATGGTTAAGGTCTAGGTTATAGGGTTTGTGGTTTTGGGTTTGTGGTTTGGGTGTAGGGTTTAGGGTTTAGGATTAGGGTTTATGGTTTGGGGTTGAGGGTTTATGGTTTAGGGTTTATGGTTTAGGGTGTAGGGTTTATGGTTTGTGGTTTAGGCTGTAAGCTTTAAGGTTTATGGTTTAGGGTTTAGGGTTTAGGGTTTAGGGTTTAGGGTTTTTAATTTGGGGTTGAGGGTTTATGGTTTAGGGTTTATGCTTTAGGGATTGTGGTTTAGTGTTTAAGGTGTAGGGTTTAGGGTTTATGATTTATGCTTTATGGTTGAGGATTTATGGTTTAGAGTTTACAGTTTAAGGTTTATGCTTTAGGGTTTGTGGTTTCGGGTTTATGGTGTAGGGTTTAGGGGTTATGGTTTAAGATTTGGGGTTGAGGGCTTATGGTTTAGGGTTTAGGCTTTAGGGATTATGGTTTAGTGTTTAGGGTGAAGGGTTTAGGGTTTATGATTTATGGTTTGGGGTTGAGACTTTATAGTTTAGGGTTTAGCCTTTAGGGTTTGCGGTTTATGGTTTAGGGCTTAGGATTTAGGGTTTAGGGTTTATAGTTTAGGGTTGAGAGTTTATTGTTTAGGTACTAGGGTTTAGGCTGTACGCTTTAGAGTTGAGGGTTATGGTGTATGGTTTAGGATTTGGGGTCTAGGGTTTATGGTTTGGGGTTAGGGTTAGGGGTTTATGGTTTAGGGTTAAGGGTTAGGGGTTTATGGTTTAGGCTTTAGTATTTGTGGTTTAGGGTTAAGGCTTTTGGGATTAGGGTTTATGCTTTAGGGTTTGTGGTTTAGGGTTTATGGTTTAAGTTTTAGGATTTATGGTTTAGGTTTTAGTGTTTTGGAATTAGGGTTTGGTGTTTTGGGTTTAGGGGTTGTGGTTTAGGATTTAGGCTTTAGAGTTTGTGGCTTAGGGTTTAGGCTTTAGAATTTAGGCTTTAGGGTTTATGGTTTAGGATTTGTGGTTTAGGGTTTATGGTGTAGGGTTTAGGGTTTAGGGGTTAGGTTTTATGATTTGGGGTTGAGGGTTTACGGTGTCGGGTTTAGGCTTTAGGGATTGTGGTTTAGTGTTTAGGGTGTAGGGTTTAGGGTTTATGATTTATGGTTTGGGGTTGAGGGTTTATAGTTTAGGGTTGAGAGTTTATTGTTTAGGGTGTACGGTTTAGAGTTGAGGGTTTTTGGTGTATGGTTTAGGGTTTGGGGTCTAGGGTTTATGGTTTGGGATTAGGGGTTTATGGTTTAGGGTTAAGGGTTAGGGGTTTATGGTTTAGGCTTTAGTGTTTGTGGTTTAGGGTTAAGGCTTTTGGGATTATGGTTTATGCTTTAGGGTTTGTGGTTTAGGGTTTATGGTTTAGGTTTTAGGGTTTATGGTTTAGGCTTTAGTGATTGTGATTTAGGGTTTAGACTTTAGAGTTTAGGCTTTAAGGTTTAGGGTTTAGGGCTTAGGGTTTAGGGGTTATGCTTTAGGGTTTAGGGTCTATGATTTAGGGTTTATGGTTTAGGGTTTTGTGTTTGGCCTTTAGGGTTTGTGGTTTCTGGTTTTGGCTTTAGGCTTTAGGCTCAAGGGTTTATGGTTTAGGGTTTAGAGTGTAGGGTTTAGCCTTTAGGGTTAATGGTTTAGGGTTTATGGTTTTGGCTTTAGGGTTTTGGGTTTTGGGGTTTTGGGGGTAGGGTTTAGGGTTTAGGGTTATGGTTTAGAGTTTATGGTTTAAGGTTTAGGGTTGATAGTTTAGGTATTAGGCGTGTTTGTGGTTTAGGGCTTGGGCTTTCGGGTTTAGCGTTTAGGCTTTAGTGTTTGGGATTTAGGGTTTAAGGTTTAGAATTTTAAAGTGTAGTGCTTAGTGTTTAGGGTTTAGGGTTTAGGGTTTATGGTTTACGGTTTAGTGTTTGTAGTTTAGGATTTATGGTGTAGGATTTATGGTTTATGGTTTATGGTTTATGGTTTATGGTTTATTGTTTATGGTTTATGGTTTATAGTTTAGGGTTTAGGCTTTATGGTTCGTGGTTAATAGTTTAGGGTTTATAGTTTAGGGTTTATGGTTTAGGGTTTAGTATTTAGGGTTTAGGGTTTATAGTTTAGGATTTAGTGGTTATGGTTTATGGTTTATGGTTTATGGTTTATGGTTTAGGGTTTATGGTTTAGGGTTTAGGGTTTATGGTTTAGGGTTTAGGCTTGATGGTTTTATGTTTAGGGTTTAGGATATATATTGTTTAGGGTATAGGGTTTAGGGTTTATCATTTGGGGTTGAGGGTTTATGCTTTATGTTTTGTGGTTTATGGTTTAGGCTTTAGGGTTTGTGGTTTAGTGTTTAGGGTTTAGGGTTTATGGTTTGGGGTTGAGGGATTATGGTTTATAGTTTAGGCTTTATGGTTTGTTGTTTGGGGTTTAGGGTATAGAATTTAGGGTTTATGGTTTAGAGTTGAGGGGTTTATGGTTTAGGATTTAGGCTTTAGGGTGTGTGGTTTAGGGTTTACGGTGTAGGGTTTAGGGTTTACGGTTTATGGTTTGTGTTTGAGGGTTTATGTTTTAGGGTTTATGGTTTGGGGTTGAGGGTTTATGGTTTATGGTCTAGGCTTTAGGGTTTGTGGTTTATGGTGTAGGGTTTATGGTTTAGGGTTTAGGGTGTACGGCTTAATGTTTATGGTTTACGGTTTGGGGTTTAGTGTTTAGGATTTAAGGTTTATGGTTTATAGTGTTGGGTTTAGGGTTTTGGGTTTATGATTTGGGGATGATGCTTTATGGTTTATGGTTTAGGCTTTAGGGTTTGTGTTTTAGGGTTTAGGGTGTAGTGTTTAGGGTTTAGCATTTATGCTTTGGGGTTGAGGGTTTATTGTTTAGGGTTTAGGGTTTGGGGTATATAGTTTAGGGTTTAGGCTTTATGCTTTGTGGTTTATGGTTTAGCGTGTAGGGTTTAGGGTTTTGGGTTTATGATTTGGGGGTGAGAGTTTATGGTTTGTGGTTTAGGCTTTAGGGTGTGTGGTTTAGGGTTGATAGTGTAGGGTTTAGGGTTTAGGGTTTAGGGTTTATGGTTTGTATTTGAGGGTTTATGGTTTAGGGTTTAGGGTTTATAGTTTAGAGTTTAGGCTTTAGTGTTTATGGTTTAGGGTTTAGACCTTAGGGTGTATGCTTTAGGGTTTGGGTTTTAGGGTTTAGGTTTTAGGCTTTATGATTTAAGGTTTAGGGTTTAGGGTTTAGGGTTTAGTGTTTGGGATTTAGGGTTTAGGGTTTAGTGTTTAGGGTTTATGGTTTGTATTTGAGGGTTTATGGTTTAGGGTTTAGAGTTTTATAGTTTAGAGTTTAGTCTTTAGTGTTTGTGGTTTAGGGTTTAGAGTTTAGGGTTTAGGCTTTAGGGTTTGGGTTTTGGGGTTTATGGTTTAGGCCTTAGGGTTTAGTGTTTAGGGTTTAGGGTTTAGGGTTTAGGGTGTGCGATTTAGGGTTGACAGTGTAGGGTTTAGGGTTTAGGGTTTAGGGTTTATGGTTTGTATTTGAGGGTTTATGGTTTAGGGTTTAGGGTTATAGTTTAGAGTTTAGGCTTTAGTGTTTATGGTTTAGGGTTTAGACCTCAGGGTGTAGGCTTTAGGGTTTGGGTTTTAGGGTTTAGGTTTTAGGCTTTATGATTTAAGGTTTAGGGTTTAGGGTTTAGGGTTTAGTGTTTAGTGTTTGGGATTTAGGGTTTAGGGTTTAGTGTTTAGGGTTTATGGTTTGTATTTGAGGGTTTATGGTTTAGGTTTTAGAGTTTTATAGTTTAGAGTTTAGTCTTTAGTGTTTGTGGTTTAGGGTTTAGAGTTTAGGGTTTAGGCTTTAGTGTTTGGGTTTTGGGGTTTATTGTTTAGGCCTTAGGGTTTAGTGTTTAGGGTTTAGGGTTTAGGTTTTAGGGTTTAGGGTTTAATGTTTAGTATTTATGCTTTAGGGTTTGTGGTTTATGGTTTAGTGTTTAGGGTTTATGGTTTAGGCTTTAGGGTTTATGATTTAGGGTTTAGGGTTTAGGGTTTATAGTTTATGGTTTATGCTTTAGGGTTTATAGTTTAGGATTTATGGTTTAGGTTTTAGGGCTTATGGTTTATGGTTTTTGGTTTAGGGTTTATGGTTTTGGGTTTATGGTTTAGGATATAGGGGTTAGGGTGTACGATTTAGGGTTTAGGGTTTATGATTTGGGGTTCATGGATTAGGGTTTATGGTTTAGGGTTTAGGGTTTATGGTTGGGTTTAAGGGTTTATGGTTTAGGGTTTAGGGTTTAGGGTTTATAGTTTAGAGTTTAGGCTTTAGTGATTGTGATTTAGGGTTTAGACTTTAGATTTTAGGCTTTAAGGTTTAGGGTTTAGGGCTTAGGGTTTAGGGGTTATGCTTTAGGGTTTAGGGTTTATGATTTAGGGTTTATGGTTTAGGGTTTAGTGTTTGGCCTTTAGCGTTTGTGGTTTAGGGTTTAGTGTTCAGGGTTTTGGCTTTAGGCTTTAGGCTCAAGAGTTTGTGGTTTAGGGTTTAGAGTGTAGGGTTTAGCCTTTAGGGTTCATGGTTTAGGGTTTAGTGTTTAGGCTTTAGGGTTTGTGGTTTGGGGTATCGGGGGTAGGGTTTAGGGTTTAGGGTTATGGTTTAGGGTTTATGGTTTAAGGTTTACGGTTATAGTTTAGGTATTAGGCATGTTTGTGGTTTAGGGCTTGGGCTTTCGGGTTTAGCGTTTAGGTTTTAGTGTTTGGGATTTAGGGTTTAAGGTTTAGAATTTTAAAGTGTAGTGCTTAGTGTTTGGGCTTTAGGGTTTAGGGTTTATGGTTTACGGTTTAGTGTTTGTTGTTTAGGGTTTATGGTGTAGGATTTAGGATTTATGGTTTATGGTTTAGGGTTTAGGGTTTATGGTTTAGGGTTTAGGGTTTAGGGTTTAGCATTTATGCTTTGGGGTTGATGGTTTATTGTTTAGGGTTTAGGGTTTATGGTTTATAGTTTAGGGTTTAGGCTTTATGGTTCGTGGTTTATAGTTTAGGGTTATAGATTAGGGTTTATGGTTTAGGGTTTAGTGTTTAGGGTTTATGGTTTATAGTTTAGGATTTAGTGGTTAGGGTTTATGGTTTATGGTTTATGGTTTATGGTTTATGGTTTAGGGTTTATGGTTTATAGTTTAGGCTTGATGGTTTTAGGTTTAGGGTTTAGGGTATATAGTGTTTAGGGTGTAGGGTATAGGGTTTATGACTTGGGGTTGAGGCTTTATGCTTTAGGTTTTGTGGTTTATGGTTTAGGCTTTAGGGTTTGTAGTTTAGTGTTTAGGGTTTAGGGTTTATGGTTTGGGGTTGATGGATTATGGATTATAGTTTAGGCTTTATGGTTTGTGGTTTGGGGTTTATGGTATAGGATTTAGGGTTTATGGTTTAGAGTTGAGGGGTTTATGGTTTAGGATTTAGGCTTTAGGGTGTGTGGTTTAGGGTTTACGGTTTAGGGTTTAGGGTTTAGGGTTTATGGTTTGGGTTTGAGGGTTTATGTTTTAGGGTTTAGGGTTTAGGGTTTATGGTTTAGGGTTTAGGGTTTATGGTTTATGATCTAGGCTTTAGGGTTTGTGGTTTAGGGTGTAGGGTTTATCGTTTAGGGTTTAGGGTGCAGGTCTTAGTGTTTATGGTTTATGGTTTAGGGTTTAGGCTTTAGGGTTTGTGTTTTAGGGTTTAGGGTGTAGTGTTTAGGGTTTAGCATTTATGCTTTGGGGTTGAGGGTTTATGGTTTAGGGTTTAGGGTTTAGGGTTTATAGTTTAGGGTTTAGGCTTTATGCTTCGTGGTTTATGGTTTAGCGTGTAGGATTTAGGGTTTTGGGTTTATGATTTGGGGGTGAGGGTTTATGGTTTGTGGTTTAGGCTTTAGGGTGTGTGGTTTAGGGTTTACGGTGTAGGGTTTAGGGTGTATGGTTTATGGTTTGTGTTTGAGGGTTTATGGTTTAGGGTTAAGGGTTTATTATTTAGAGTTTAGGCTTTAGTGTTTGTGGTTTAGGGTTTAGACCTTAGGGTGTAGGCTTTAGGGTTTGGGTTTTAGGGTTTAGGTTTTAGGCTTTATGGTTTAAGGTTTGGGGTTTAGGATTTAGGGTTTAGTGTTTAGTGTTTAGTGTTTAGGGTTTAGTGTTTAGGTTTTATGGTTTGTATTTGAGGGTTTATGGTTTAGGGTTTAGGGTTTTATAGTTTAGAGTTTAGTCTTTACTGTTTGTGGTTTAGGGTTTAGAGTTTAGGGTTTATGCTTTAGGGTTTTGGGTTTGGGGTTAGGGTTTAGGCTTTGGGGTTTAATGTTTAGGGTTTAGGGTTTAGTGTTTAGTGTTTAGGTTTTATGGAGTGTTTAGGGTTTATGGTTTAAGCTTTAAGGTTAATGGTTTAGGGTTCAGGGTTTAGGGTTTATCGTTTATGGTTTATGGTTTAGGGTTTATAGTTTAGGGTTTATGGTTTTGGTTTTAGGGATTATGGTTTATGGTTTATGGTTTAGGGATTATGGTTTTGGGTTTATGGTTTTGGGTATAGGGTTTATGGTGTATGGTTTAGGGTTTAGGGTTTATGATTTGGGGTTCAGGGGTTAGGCTTTAGGCTTTAGGGTTTATGGTTTATGGTTGGGTTTCAGGGTTTATGGTTTAGGGTTTAGGTTTTATAATTTACAGTTTAGGCTTTAGTGATTGTGGTTTAGGGTTTAGTCTTTAGGGTTTAGGCTTTAAGATTTAGGGTTTAGGACTTAGGGTTCAGTGGTTATGCTTTAGGGTTTAGGGTGTAGTGTTTAGGGTTTAGCGTTTATGCTTTGGGGTTGAGGGTTTATGGTTTAGGGTTTAGGGTTTAGGGTTTATAGTTTAGGGTTTAGGCTTTATGCTTTGTGGTTTATGGTTTAGCGTGTAGGATTTAGGGTTTTGGGTTTATGATTTGGGGGTGAGGGTTTATGGTTTGTGGTTTAGGCTTTAGGGTGTGTGGTTTAGGGTTTACGGTGTAGGGTTTAGGGTGTATGGTTTATGGTTTGTGTTTGAGGGTTTATGGTTTAAGGTTAAGGGTTTATTGTTTAGAGTTTAGGCTTTAGTGTTTGTGGTTTAGGGTTTAGACCTTAGGGTGTAGGCTTTAGGGTTTGGGTTTTAGGGTTTAGGTTTTAGGCTTTATGGTTTAAGGTTTGGGGTTTAGGGTTTAGGGTTTAGTGTTTAGTGTTTAGTGTTTAGGGTTTAGTGTTTAGGTTTTATGGTTTGTATTTGAGGGTTTATGGTTTAGGGTTTAGGGTTTTATAGTTTAGAGTTTAGTCTTTACTGTTTGTGGTTTAGGGTTTAGAGTTTAGGGTTTATGCTTTAGGGTTTTGGGTTTGGGGTTAGGGTTTAGGCTTTGGGGTTTAATGTTTAGGGTTTAGGGTTTAGTGTTTAGTGTTTAGGTTTTATGGAGTGTTTAGGGTTTATGGTTTAAGCTTTAAGGTTAATGGTTTAGGGTTCAGGGTTTAGGGTTTATCGTTTATGGTTTATGGTTTAGGGTTTATAGTTTAGGGTTTACGGTTTTGGTTTTAGGGATTATGGTTTATGGTTTATGGTTTAGGGATTATGGTTTTGGGTTTATGGTTTTGGGTATAGGGTTTATGGTGTATGGTTTAGGGTTTAGGGTTTATGATTTGGGGTTCAGGGGTTAGGCTTTAGGCTTTAGGGTTTATGGTTTATGGTTGGGTTTCAGGGTTTATGGTTTAGGGTTTAGGTTTTATAATTTACAGTTTAGGCTTTAGTGATTGTGGTTTAGGGTTTAGTCTTTAGGGTTTAGGCTTTAAGATTTAGGGTTTAGGACTTAGGGTTCAGTGGTTATGCTTTAGGGTTTAGGGTGTAGTGTTTAGGGTTTAGCGTTTATGCTTTGGGGTTGAGGGTTTATGGTTTAGGGTTTAGGGTTTAGGGTTTATAGTTTAGGGTTTAGGCTTTATGCTTTGTGGTTTATGGTTTAGCGTGTAGGATTTAGGGTTTTGGGTTTATGATTTGGGGGTGAGGGTTTATGGTTTGTGGTTTAGGCTTTAGGGTGTGTGGTTTAGGGTTTACGGTGTAGGGTTTAGGGTGTATGGTTTATGGTTTGTGTTTGAGGGTTTATGGTTTAAGGTTAAGGGTTTATTGTTTAGAGTTTAGGCTTTAGTGTTTGTGGTTTAGGGTTTAGACCTTAGGGTGTAGGCTTTAGGGTTTGGGTTTTAGGGTTTAGGTTTTAGGCTTTATGGTTTAAGGTTTGGGGTTTAGGGTTTAGGGTTTAGTGTTTAGTGTTTAGTGTTTAGGGTTTAGTGTTTAGGTTTTATGGTTTGTATTTGAGGGTTTATGGTTTAGGGTTTAGGGTTTTATAGTTTAGAGTTTAGTCTTTACTGTTTGTGGTTTAGGGTTTAGAGTTTAGGGTTTATGCTTTAGGGTTTTGGGTTTGGGGTTAGGGTTTAGGCTTTGGGGTTTAATGTTTAGGGTTTAGGGTTTAGTGTTTAGTGTTTAGGTTTTATGGAGTGTTTAGGGTTTATGGTTTAAGCTTTAAGGTTAATGGTTTAGGGTTCAGGGTTTAGGGTTTATCGTTTATGGTTTATGGTTTAGGGTTTATAGTTTAGGGTTTATGGTTTAGGTTTTAGGGATTATGGTTTATGGTTTATGGTTTAGGGATTATGGTTTTGGGTTTATGGTTTTGGGTATAGGGTTTATGGTGTATGGTTTAGGGTTTAGGGTTTATGATTTGGGGTTCAGGGGTTAGGCTTTAGGCTTTAGGCTTTAGGGTTTATGGTTGGGTTTCAGGGTTTATGGTTTAGGGTTTAGGATTTATAGTTTACAGTTTAGGCTTTAGTGATTGTGGTTTAGGGTTTAGTCTTTAGCGTTTAGGCTTTAAGATTTAGGGTTTAGGACTTAGGGTTCAGTGGTTATGCTTTAGGGTTTAGGGTCTATGATTTTGGGTTTATGGTTTAGGGTTTAGTGTTTGGCCTTTAGGATTTGTGGTTTAGGGTTTAGCGTTTAGGGTTTTGGCTTTAGGCTTTAGGCTCAAGGGTTTGTGGTTTATGGCTTAGTGTGTAGGGTTTAGCCTTTAGGGTTCATAGTTTAGGGTTTAGGGTTTGTGGTTTAGGGTTTTGGGTATAGGTTTAGGATTTATAGTTATTGTTTAGGGTTTAGGGTTTATGGTGTAAGGTTTAGGGTTTAATGTTTAGGTATTAGGCGTGTTTGTGGTTTATGGTTTAGGCTATAGGGTTTAGGGTTTAGGATTTAGTGTTTGGGATTTAGGGTTTAAGGTTTAGAATATTAAAGTTTAGTGTTTAGTGTTTGGGCTTTACGGTTTAGGGTTAATGGTTTAGGGTTTATTGTTTGTAGTTTAGGGTTTATGGTGTAGGATTTAGGTTTAGGTTTATGGTTTATGGTTTAGGGTTTATTGTTTATGGTTTAGGTTCTATGGTTTAGGGTTTAGGGTTTAGGGTTTAGCATTTATGCTTTGGGGTTGATGGTTTATTGTTTAGGGTTTAGGGTTTATGGTTTATAGTTTAGTGTTTAGGCTTTATGGTTTGTGGTTTATAGTTTAGGGTTTATAGTTTAGGGTTTATGGTTTAGGGTTTATTATTTAGGGTTTAGGGTTTATAGTTTAGGGTTTAGTGTTTAAGGTTTATGGTTTATGGTTTATGGTTTATGGTTTATGGTTTAGTGTTTAGGCTTGATGGTTTTAGGTTTATGGTTTAGGGTATAGTGTTTAGGGCGTAGGGTTTAGGGTTTATGATTTGGGGTTGAGGGTTTATGGTTTACTTTTTATGCTTTAGGTTTTGTGGTTTAGGGTTTAGGCTTTAGGGTTTGTGGTTTAGGGTTCAGGGTTTAGGATTTATGGTTTGGGGTTAAGGGATTAGGGTTTATAGTTTATGCTTTATGGTTTGTGGTTTGGGGTTTAGGGTATAGGGTTTAGGTTTTATGGTTTAAGGTTGAGGGGTTTATGGTTTAGGATTTAGGCTTTAGGGTGTGTGGTTTAGGACTTACGGTGTAGGGTTTAGGGTTTATGGTTTGGGTTTGAGGGTTCATGTTTTAGGGTTTAGGGTTTAGGTTTTATCGTTTGGGGTTGAGGATTTATGGTTTACGGTCTAGGCTTTAGGGTTTGTGGTTTAGGGTGTAGGGTTTATGGTTTACGGTTTAGGGTGTAGGGCTTAGTGTTTATGGTTTACAATTTGGGGTTTAGTGTTTAGGATTTAAGGTTTAGGGTTTACGGTGGAGGGTTTAGGGTTTTGGGTTTATGATTTGGGGTTGATGGTTTATGGTTTAGGGTTTAGGCTTTAGGGTTTGTGGTTTAGGGTTTAGGGTGTAGTGTTTAGGGTTTAGCATTTATGCTTTGGGGTTGAGGGTTCATGGTTTAGGGTTTAGGGTTTATAGTTTAGGGTTTAGGCTTTATGCTTCGTGGTTTATGGTTTAGCGTGTAGGATTTAGGGTTTTGGGTTTATGATTTGGGGGTAAGGGTTTATGGTTTGTGGTTTAGGCTTTAGGGTGTGTGGTTTAGGGTTTACGGTGTAGGGTTTAGGGTTTAGGGTTTATAGTTTGTGCTTGAGGGTTTATGGTTTAGGGTTTAGGGTTTATAGTTTACAGTTTAGGCTTTAGTGTTTGTGGTTTAGGGTTTAGACCTTAGGGTGTAGGCTTTAGGGTTTGGGTTTTAGGGTTTAGGTTTTAGGCTTTATGGTTTAAGGTTTCGGGTTTAGGGTTTATTGTTTAGTGTTTAGTGTTTGGGATTTAGGGTTTAGGGTTTAGTGTTTAAGGTTTATGGTTTGTATTTGAGGGTTTATGGTTTAGGGTTTAGGGTTTTATAGTTTAGAGTTTAGTCTTTACTGTTTGTGGTTTAGGGTTTAGGCTTTAGGGTTTGGGGTTTGGGGTTAGGGTTTAGGCTTTAGGGTTTAGTGTTTAGGGTTTAGGGTTTAGAGTGTAGTGTTTAGGCTTAAGGGTTTGTGGTTTGGGGTTTAATGTTTAGGGTTTATGGTTTAGGCTTTAAGGTTTAGGGTTTAGGGTTTAGGGTTTATCGGTTATGGTTTATGGTTTAGGGTTTATAATTTAGGATTTATGGTTTAGGTTTTAGGGATTATGGTTTATGGTTTATGGTTTAGGGTTTATGGTTTTGGGTTTATGGTTTAGGGTATAGGGTTTATGGTGTATGGTCTATGGTTTAGGGTTTATGATTTGGGGTTCAAGGGTTAGGCTTTATGGTTTAGGGTTTAGGGTTTATGGTTGGGTTTAAGGGTTTATGGTTTAGGGTTTAGGATTTATAGTTTAGAGTTTAGGCTTTAGTGATTGTGGTTTAGGGTTTAGTCTTTAGGGTATAGGCTTTAAGATTTAGGGTTTAGGACTTAGGGTTCAGTGGTTATGCTTTAGGGTTTATGGTCTACGATTTAGGGTTTATGGGTCAGGGTTTAGTGTTTGTTCTTTTGGATTTGTGGTTTAGGGTTTAGCGTTTAGGGTTTTGGCTTTAGGCTTTAGGCTCAAGATTTTGTGGTTTATGGCTTAGTGTGTAGAGTTTGGCCTATAGGGTTCATAGTTTAGGGTTTAGGGTTTAGGGTTTAGGGTTTGTGGTTTAGGGTTTTGGGTATAAGGTTTAGGGTTTATAGTTATTGTTTAGGGTTTAGGGTTTATGGTTTAAGGTTTAGGGTTGAATGTTTAGGTATTAGGCGTGTTTGTGGTTTATGGTTTAGGCTATAGGGTTTAGAGTTTAGGCTTTAGTGTTTGGGATTTAAGGTTTAAGGTTTAGAATTTTAAAGTTTAGTGTTTAATGTTTGAGCATTGGGGTTTAGGGTTTATGGTTTAGGGTTCATTGTTTGTAGTTTAGGGTTTATGGTGTAGAATTTAGGGTTTAGTGTTTATGGTTTATGGTTTAGGGCTTATTGTTATGGTTTAGGTTTTATGGTTTAGGGTTTAGGGTTTAGGGTTTAGCATTTATGCTTTGGGGTTGATGGTTTATTGTTTAGGGTTTAGGATTTTGGTTTATGGTTTATAGTTTAGTGTTTAGGCTTTATGGTTTGTGGTTTATAGTTTAGGGTTTATAGTTTAGGGTTTATGGTTTAGGGTTTATTGTTTAGGGTTTAGGGTTTATAGTTTAGGGTTTAGTGTTTAAGGTTTATGGTTTATGGTTTATGGTTTATGGTTTAGTGTTTAGGCTTGATGGTTTTAGGTTTAGGGTTTAGGGTATAGTGTTTAAGGCGTAGGGTTTAGGGTTTATGATTTGGGGTTGAGGGTTTATGGTTTAGTGTTTATGCTTTAGGTTTTGTGGTTTAGTGTTTAGGCTTTAGGGTTTGTGGTTTAGGGTTTAGGGTTTAGGATTTATGGTTTGGGGTTGAGGGATTAGTGTTTATAGTTTATGCTTTATGGTTTGTGGTTTGGGGTTTAGGGTATAGGGTTTAGGGTTTATGGTTTAGGGTTGAGGGGTTTATGGTTTAGGATTTAGGCTTTAGGGTGTGTGGTTTAGGACTTAAGGTGTAGGGTTTAGGGTTTATGGTTTGGGTTTGAGGGTTTATGTTTTAGGGTTTAGGGTTTAGGGTTTATCATTTGGGGTGAGGGTTTATGGTTTACGGTCTAGGCTTTAGGGTTTGTGGTTTAGGTTGTAGGGTTTATGGTTTAGGGTTTAGGGTGTAGGGCTTAGTGTTTATGGTTTACGGTTTGGGGTTTAGTCTTTAGGATTGAAGGTTTAGGGTTTACGGTAGAGGGTTTAAGGTTTTGGGTTTATGATTTGGGGTTTATGGTTTATGGTTTAGGGTTTAGGCTTTAGGGTTTGTGGTTTAGGGTTTATGGTGTAGTGTTTAGGGTTTAGCATTTATGCTTTGGGGTTGAGGGTTCATGGTTTAGGGTTTAGGGTTTAGGGTTTAGGGTTTATAGTATAGGGTTTAGGCTTTATGCTTCGTGGTTTACGGTTTAGCATGTAGGATTTAGGGTTTTGGGTTTATGATTTGGGGGTGAGGGTTTATGGTTTGTGGTTTAGGCTTTAGGGTGTGTGGTTTAGGGTTTACGGTGTAGGGTTTAGGGTTTAGGGTTTATTGTTTGTGCTTGAGGGTTTATTGTTTAGGGTTTATAGTTTATAGTATGCTTTAGTGTTTGTGGTTTAGGGTTTAGACCTTAGGGTGTAGGCTTTAGGGTTTGGGTTTTATGGTTTAGGTTTTAGGCTTCATGGTTTAAGGTTTAGGGTTTAAGGTTTAGTGTTTAGTGTTTGGGATTTAGGGTTTAGGGTTTAGTGTTTATGGTTTATGGTTTGTATTTGAGGGTTTATGGTTTAGGGTTTAAGGTTTTATAGTTTATAGATTAGTCTTTAGTGTTTGTGGTTTAGGATTTAGAGTTTAGGGTTTAGGCTTTAGGGTTTGGGGTTTGGGGTTTAGGGTTAGGCTTTAGGGTTTAGTGTTTAGGGTTTAGGATTTAGTGTTTAGTGTTTAGGCTTTAGGGTTTCTAATTTAGGGTAGTGTTTAGGGTTTATGGTTTAGGGTTTAGGGTTTATGGTTTATGGTTTAGGGTTTAGGGTTTATGGTTTATGGTTTATGGTTTATGGTTTATGGTTTAGGGTTTATAGTTTAGGGTTTATGGTTTAGGTTTTAGGGATTATGGTTTATGGTTTTGGGTTTAGGGTTTATGGTTTTGGGTTTAGGGTATAGGGTTTATGGTGTATGGTTTAGGGTTTATGGTTTATGATTTGGGGTTCAGGGATTAGGGTTTATGGTTTAAGGTTTAGGGTTTATGGTTGGGTTTAAAGGTTTATGGTTTAGGGTTTAGGGTTTATAGTTTAGAGTTTAGCCTTTAGTGATTGTGGTTTAGGGTTTAGACTCTAAGGTTTAGGCTTTAAGGTTTAGGGTTTAGGGCTTAGGGTTCAGGGGTTATGCTTTAGGGTTTGTGGTCTATGATTCAGGGTTTATGGTTTAGGGTTTTGTGTTTCGCGTTTAGGCTTTGTGGTTTAGGGTTTAGTGTTTAGGGTTTTGGCTTTAGGCTTTAGGCTCAAGGGTTTGTGGTTTAGGGTTTAGAGTGTAGGGTTTAGCCTTTAGGGTTCATGGTTTAGGGTTTAGGCTTTAGGCTTTAGGGTTTGTGGTTTAGGGTTTCAGGTGTAGGGTTTAGGGTTTAGGGTTATGGTTTGGGGTTTAGGGTTTATGATTTATGGTTTAGGGTTGATTGTTTAGGGATTAGGGGTGTTTATGGTTTAGGGTTTAGGGTTTAGGGTTTAGGGTTTAGGCTTTAGTGTTTGGGATTTAGGGTTTAAGGTTTAGATTTTTAAAGTTTAGTTTTTAGTGTTTGGGCTTTAGGGTTTAGGGTTTATGGTTTACGGTTTAGTGTTTGTAGTTTAGGGTCTATGGTGTAGGATTTAGGGTTTAGGGTTTATGGTTTATGGTTTAGGGTTTATTTTTATGGTTTACGGTTTATGGTTTAGGGTTTATGGTTTAGGGTTTAGGGTTTAGGGTTTAGCATTTATGCTTTGGGGTTGATGGTTTATTGTTTAGTGTTTAGGGTTTATGGTTCATAGTTTAGGGTTAGGCTTTATGGTTTGTGGTTTATAGTTTAGGGTTTATAGTTTAGGGTTTATGGTTTAGGGTTTAGTGTTTATATTTTAGGGTTTAGTGTTTAGGGTTTATGGTTTATGGTTTATGGTTTAGGGTTTAAGGTTTAGGGTTTTGGCTTGATGGTTTAAGGTTTAGGGTTTAGGTTTGATGGTTTTAGGTTTAGGATTTAGCGTATAGTGTTTAAGGCATAAGGTTTAGAGTTTATTATTTGGGGTTGAGGGTTTATGGTTTAGTGTTTATGCTTTAGGTTTTGTGATTTAGGGTTTAGGCTTTAGGGTTTGTGGTGTAGGGTTTAGGGTTTAGGGTTTATGGTTTGGGGTTGAGGGTTTATGGTTTAGGGTCTAGGCTTTATTGTTTGTGGTTTAGGGTGCAGGGTTTAGGGTTTAGAGTTTAGGGTTTAGGATTTAGGGTTTATGATTTGTGGTTGTGGGTTTATGGTTTAGGGTTTAGGGTTTAGGGTTTAGGTTTTATGGTTTATGTTTTAGGGTTTAGTGTTTAGGATTTAAGGTTTAGGGTTTATGGTGTATGGTTTAGGGTTTGCGGTTTATGATTTGGGGCTAATGGTTTATGGTTTAGGGTTTAGGCTTTAGGGTTTAGGGTGTACGGTTTAGGGTTTAGCGTTTATGCTTTGGGGTTGAGGGTTTATTGTTTTGGGTTTAGGGTTTAGGCTTTATGGTTCGTGGTTTATGGTTTAGAGTGTAGGGCTTAGGGTTTGTGGTTTAGGTTTTAGGGTTTTATGGTTTAGGATTTAGGCTTTACGGTGTGTGGTTTAGTGTTTACAGTGTAGGGTTTAGGGTTTATGGTTTGGGTTTGAGGGTTTATGTTTTAAGGATTTTGGTTTAGGGTATATGGTTTGGGGTTGAGGGTTTATGGTTTACGGTGTAGGCTTTAGTTTTAGTTGTTTAGGGTGTAGGGTTTAAGGTTTAGGGTTTATGGTTTGCGATTGAGGGTTTATGGCTTAGGGTTTAGGGTTTAGGGTTTAGGGTTTAGGGTTTATGATTTAGGGTTTGGGATTTGTGGTTTAGGGTATTGGGTTTAGGGTTTAGGGTTTATGGTTTGCGGTTGATGGTTTAGGGTTTAGGGTTTAGGGTTTAGGGTTTATGATTTAGGGTTTGGCTTTGGGTTTTAGTGTTTAGGATTTAAGGTTTAGTGTTTAGGGTGTAGGGTTTAGGGTTTTGGGTTTATGATTTGGGGTTGATGGTTTATGGTTTAGGGTTTAGGCTTTAGGGTTTGTGGTTTATGATTTAGGGTTTAGGGTTTAGGGTTTAGCGTTTATGCTTTGGGTTTGAGGGTTTATGGTTTATGGTTTAGGGTTTAGGGTTTATAGTTTATGGTTTAGGCTTTATGCTTCGTTGTTTATGGTTTAGCATGTAGGGTTTAGGAGTTTGGGTTTATAATTTGGGGGTTAGGGTTTATGGTTTGTGGTTTAGGCTTTAGGGTGTGTGGTTTAGGGTTTACGGTGTAGGATTTAGGGTTTAGAGTTTATGGTTTGTGTTTGAGGGTTTATGGTTTAGCGTTTAGGGTTTATAGTTTAGAGTTTAGGTTTTAGTGTTTGTTGTATAGGGTTTAGACCTTAGTGTGTAGGCTTTAGGGTTTGGGGTTTAGGGTTTAGGGTTTAGGCGTTATGCTTTAGGGTTTAGGGTTTAGGATTTAAGGTTTATTGTTTATTCTTTAATGTTTGGGATTTAAGGTTTTGGGTTTATTGTTTAGGATTTATGGTTTGGGTTTGAGGGTTTATGGTTTAGGGTTTAGGTTTTATAGTTTAGAGTTTAGGATTTAGTGTTTATTGTTTGGGGTTTAGGATTTAGGGTTTAGTCTTTAGTGTTTAGTGTTTGTAATTTAATGTTTAGAGTTTAGTTTTTAGGATTTATGGTTTGGTTTTGAGTGTTTATGGTTTAGGGTTTAGGGTTTTATAGTTTAGAGTTTAGGCTTTAGTGTTTGTGGTTTAGGGTTTAGAGTTTAGGGTTTATGCTTTAGGGTTTTGGGTTTAGGGTTTAGGGTTTAGGCTTTATGGTTTAGTGTTTATGGTTTAGGGTTTAGGATTTAGTGTTTAGGGTTTATGGTTTTTGCCTTAGGGTTTAGGGTTTAGAGTTTCTGGTTTATGGTTTATGATTTAGGGTTTATAGTTTAGGGTTTATGGTAAGGGTTTAGGGTTTAGAGTTTATGGTTTTTGGTTTATGGTTTATGGTTTAGGGTTTATAGTTTAGGGTTTATGGTTTTGGGTTTAGGGATTTTGGTTTATGGTTTAGGGTTTAGGGTTTATGGTTTTGGTTTCATGGTTTTGGGTATATGGTTTAGGGTGTAGGGTTTAGGGTTTAGGGTTTATGATGTGGGGTTCAGTGTTTAGGGTTTAGGGTTTAGGGTTTGGGGTTTATGGTTGGGTTTGACGGTTTATGGTTTATGGTTTAGGGTTTATAGTTTAGAGTTTAGGCTTTAGTGTTTGTGGTTCAGGGTTTAGACTTTAGGGTTTAGGGTTTATGGCTTATGGTTTATGGTTTACGGTTCAGGGGTTATGCTTTAGGGTTTTGGGTCTATGGTTTATGGGTTTATGGTTTAGGGTTTAGTGTTTGGCCTTTAGGGTTTGTGGTTTAGGGTTTAGTGTTTAGGGTTTGGCTTTAGGCTTTTGGCTCTAGGGTTTGTGGTTTAGGGTTTAGGGTGTAGGGTTTAGGATTTAGGGTTTATGCTTTGGGATTGAGGGTTCATGGTTTAGGGTTTTATAGTTTAGAGTTTAGGCTTTAGTGTTTTGTATAGAGTTTAGGTTTAAGCTTTAGGGTTTGGTGTTTGGGATTTAGGGTTTAGGCTTTATGGTTTAGTGTTTAGGGTTTAGGGTTTAGGATTTAGTGTTTCAGGTTTATGGTTTATGCCTTAGGGTTTATGGTTTATGGTTTAGGGTTTATGGTTTAGGGTTTATGGTTTTTGGTTTATGGTTTAGGGTTTATTGTTTAGGGTTTATGGTTTAGGGTTTAGGGATTATGGTTTATGATTTAGGGTTTAGGGTTTATGGTTTTGGGTTTAGGGTTTAGGGTATAGGGTTTAGGGTGTAAGGTTAAGGGTTTATGGTTTATGATTTGGGGTTCAGTGTTTAGGGTTTAGGGTTTATGGTTTAGGGTTTATAGTTGGGTTTGAGGGTTTATGGTTTAGGGTTTAGGATTTATAGTTTAGGGTTTGGGATTTGTGGTTTAGGGTATAGGGTTTAGGGTTTAGGGTTTATGGTTTGCGTTTGACGGTTTAGGGTTTAGGGTTTATGGTTTAGGGTTTGGCTTTGGGTTTTAGTGTTTAGGATTTAAGGTTTAGTGTTTAGGGTGTAGGGTTTAGGGTTTTGGGTTTATGATTTGGGGTTGATGGTTTATGGTTTAAGGTTTAGGCTTTAGGGTTTGTGGTTTAGGATTTAGGGTTTAGGGTTTAGGGTTTAGCATTTATGCTTTGGGTTTGAGGGTTTATGGTTTATGGTTTAGGGTTTAGGGTTTATAGTTTAGGGTTTAGGCTTTATGCTTCATTGTTTATGGTTTAGCGTGTAGGATTTAGGGTTTTGGGTTTATGATTTGGGGGTAAGGGTTTATGGTTTGTGGTTTAGGCTTTAGGGTGTGTGGTTTAGGGTTTACGGTGTAGGATTTAGGGTTTAGGGTTTATGGTTTGTATTTGAGGGTTTATGGTTTAGGGTTTAGGGTTTAGGGTTTAGGGTTTATGATGTGGGGTTCAGTGTTTAGGGTTTAGGGTTTAGGGTTTGGGGTTTATGGTTGGGTTTGACGGTTTATGGTTTATGGTTTAGGGTTTATAGTTTAGAGTTTAGGCTTTAGTGTTTGTGGTTCAGGGTTTAGACTTTAGGGTTTAGGGTTTATGGTTTATGGTTTATGGTTTACGGTTCAGGGGTTATGCTTTAGGGTTTTGGGTCTATGGTTTATGGGTTTATGGTTTAGGGTTTAGTGTTTGGCCTTTAGGGTTTGTGGTTTAGGGTTTAGTGTTTAGGGTTTGGCTTTAGGCTTTTGGCTCTAGGGTTTGTGGTTTAGGGTTTAGGGTGTAGGGTTTAGGATTTAGGGTTTATGCTTTGGGATTGAGGGTTCATGGTTTAGGGTTTTATAGTTTAGAGTTTAGGCTTTAGTGTTTTGTATAGAGTTTAGGTTTAAGCTTTAGGGTTTGGTGTTTGGGATTTAGGGTTTAGGCTTTATGGTTTAGTGTTTAGGGTTTAGGGTTTAGGATTTAGTGTTTCAGGTTTATGGTTTATGCCTTAGGGTTTATGGTTTATGGTTTAGGGTTTATGGTTTAGGGTTTATGGTTTTTGGTTTATGGTTTAGGGTTTATTGTTTAGGGTTTATGGTTTAGGGTTTAGGGATTATGGTTTATGATTTAGGGTTTAGGGTTTATGGTTTTGGGTTTAGGGTTTAGGGTATAGGGTTTAGGGTGTAAGGTTAAGGGTTTATGGTTTATGATTTGGGGTTCAGTGTTTAGGGTTTAGGGTTTATGGTTTAGGGTTTATAGTTGGGTTTGAGGGTTTATGGTTTAGGGTTTAGGATTTATAGTTTAGGGTTTGGGATTTGTGGTTTAGGGTATAGGGTTTAGGGTTTAGGGTTTATGGTTTGCGTTTGACGGTTTAGGGTTTAGGGTTTAGGGTTTATGGTTTAGGGTTTGGCTTTGGGTTTTAGTGTTTAGGATTTAAGGTTTAGTGTTTAGGGTGTAGGGTTTAGGGTTTTGGGTTTATGATTTGGGGTTGATGGTTTATGGTTTAAGGTTTAGGCTTTAGGGTTTGTGGTTTAGGATTTAGGGTTTAGGGTTTAGGGTTTAGCATTTATGCTTTGGGTTTGAGGGTTTATGGTTTATGGTTTAGGGTTTAGGGTTTATAGTTTAGGGTTTAGGCTTTATGCTTCATTGTTTATGGTTTAGCGTGTAGGATTTAGGGTTTTGGGTTTATGATTTGGGGGTAAGGGTTTATGGTTTGTGGTTTAGGCTTTAGGGTGTGTGGTTTAGGGTTTACGGTGTAGGATTTAGGGTTTAGGGTTTATGGTTTGTATTTGAGGGTTTATGGTTTAGCGTTTAGTGTTTATTGTTTAGAGTTTAGGTTTTAGTGTTTGTTGTATAGGGTTTAGACCTTAGGGTGTAGGCTTTAGGGTTTGGGGTTTAGGGTTTAGGGTTTAGGCGTTATGCTTTAGGGTTTAGGGTTTAGGATTTAAGGTTTATTGTTTATTGTTTAATGTTTGGGATTTAAGGTTTAGGGTTTAGTGTTTAGGGTTTATGGTTTGGGTTTGAGGGTTTATGGTTTAGGGTTTAGGGTTTATAGTTTAGAGTTTAGGATTTAGTGTTTATGGTTTAGGGTTTAGGATTTAGGGTTTAGTCTTTAGTGTTTAGTGTTTGGAATTTAGGGTTTAGAGTTTAGTTTTTAGGGTTTATGGTTTGGTTTTGAGTGTTTATGGTTTAGGGTTTAGGGTTTTATAGTTTAGAGTTTAGGCTTTAGTGTTTGTGGTTTAGGGCTTAGAGTTTAGGGTTTAGGCTTTAGGGTTTTGGGTTTTGGGTTTAGGGTTTAGGGTTTAGGCTTTATGGTTTAGTGTTTATGGTTTAGGATTTAGGATTTAGTCTTTAGGGTTTATGGTTTTTGCCTTAGGGTTTAGGGTTTAGAGTTTCTGGTTTATGGTTTATGATTTAGGGTTTATAGTTTAGGGTTTATGGTAAGGGTTTAGGGTTTAGGGTTTAGGGTTTCTGGTTTATGGTTTATGATTTAGGGTTTATAGTTTAGGGTTTATGGTTTTGGGTTTAGGGATTTTGGTTTATGGTTTAGGGTTTAGGGTTTATGGTTTTAGTTTTATGGTTTTGGGTATATGGTTTAGGGTGTAGGGTTTAGGGTTTAGTGTTTATGATGTTGGGTTCAGTGTTTAGCGTTTAGGGTTTAGGGTTTATGGTTGGGTTTGACGGTTTATGGTTTAGGGTTTAGGGTTTATAGTTTAGAGTTTAGGCTTTAGTGTTTGTGGTTCAGGGTTTAGACTTTAGGGTTTAGGGTTTAGGGTTTATGGTTTATGGTTCAGGGGTTATGCTTTAGGGTTTAGGGTCTATGGTTTATGGGTTTATGGTTTAGGGTTTAGTGTTTGGCCTTTAGGGTTTGTGGTTTAGGGTTTGGCTTTAGGCTTTAGGCTCTAGGGTTTGTGGTTTAGGGTTTAGGGTGTGGGGTTTAGGATTTAGGGTTTATGCTTTGGGATTGAGGGTTCATGGTTTAGGGTTTAGGGTTTTATAGTTTAGAGTTTAGGCTTTAGTGTTTTGTATAGAGTTTAGGTTTAATCTTTAGGGTTTGGTGTTTGGGATTTAGGGTTTAGGCTTTATGGTTTAGTGTTTAGGGTTTAGGGTTTAGGATTTAGTGTTTCAGGTTTATGGTTTTTGCCTTAGGGTTTATGGTTTATGGTTTAGGGTTTAGGTTTAGGGTTTATGGTTTTTGGTTTATGGTTTAGGATTTATTGTTTAGGGTTTATGGTTTAGGATTTAGGGATTATGGTTTATGATTTAGCGTTTAGGGTTTATGGTTTTGGGTTTAGGGTTTAGGGTATAGGGTTTAGGGTGTAAGGTTAAGGGTTTAGGGTTTATGATTTGGGGTTCAGTGTTTAGGGTTTAGGGTTTATTGTTTAGGGTTTATGGTTGGGTTTGAGGGTTTATGGTTTAGGGTTTAGGATTTATAGTTTAGAGTTTAGGCTATAGTGTTTGTGGTTTAGGGTTTAGACTTTAGGGTTTATGCTTTAGGGTTTAGGGTTTATGGTTTAGGGTTCAGGGGTTATGCTTTAGGGTTTAGGGCCTATGGGTTAGGGTTTATTGTTTGGCCTTTAGGGTTTGTGGTTTAGGGTTTAGTGTTTAGGGTTTTGGCTTTAGGCTTTAGGCTCTAGCATTTGTGGTTTAGGGTTTAGGGTAGGGTTTAAGGTTTAGGGTTTATGGTTTGGGTTTGAGGGTTCATGGTTTAGGGTTTAGGGTTTTATAGTTTAGAGTTTAGGCTTTAATGTTTGGTATAGAGTTTAGGGTTTTGGCTTTAGGGTTTGGGGTTTGGGGTTTAGGCTTTGGGCATTAGGGTTTAGTGTTTAGGGTAATGGATTATACCGGCATTTAGGGTTTAGGCTAGAAATCTACCGGTAATGGATAATACCGGCATTCCTAGATGAACTTAGCAATGCTAATGCTTCATCATATATCGTTTATTCTGGTGATTATCATGTTACTAGTATCATTTATACTAGTAAAGCTCATGCTTATCCTTTAGTAGTGTAATCTGATGTATCTAGCACTACAACAAATATGGCCATTAGCAACGCCAAATTTTGTAACGCCTTAAAACCGTTCTCTTAGATAGGTTTAGACAACGGTTTTTTATAGTGTTACTGTTGAATTCAATTTTTCATTATTTTATAGCAACAAATTAAAACCATTCTCTTTGACTACTTTAAAGAACGGTTTTATAACCGTTACCATGATTTGTATTTAAGCAACGGTTTTTTATTGTTGTTTAAATAATTGTACAAAAGAAACGCATAAAAACCGTTGCCAAAATGCTACACTTTAAAACCGTTCTATTAGATGGTCTTAGACAACGATTTTTACAGTGTTGCTGTTGAAGTTCAAATTTTCATTACGCTATACTAACAAAATAAAACCGTTCTCTTTGACTATTTTAAAAAACGGTTTTACAACCATTACAATAATTTTTTATGAAACAATAATTTTCTAATATTATTTAAATAATTATACAAATTAAACAATACCAATAAAAATAATTTCAAATAATTATATAAATAAATTGTGACTTATTTTATTTTGAACTCCTTATTTTTATAAACTAATCTTTTAAGAGTAATTAAATTAGTTTTATTAATATATGGAGTTAAGTTAATTAATAATCTTATATAATTTTTATAATTAGTTATTTCATGTGATTTAAAATTAAAATTCAATAATGGAAGTGTTAGGTAATTTAATTTAAGAAATTTTTAATATGAATAAATTACGATTTATTTTATTAAATTGAACTCTTAGAGATTAATATGATAGAAATAATTAAATTGGTTTTTATAAATACTTTAAATTTAAGACAATTAATAGTTATGTACAATTTTTATTATAATTAATTATTTTATACAAATTAAAATTAAAATTTTGGTAATAAAAAAATAATAAAAAATTATATCATATAATATAAATAATTGATATTCTCGGATTAAAACTGTATTTTATAAAATGTGATTAGTATGTTCATTTTATAATTTAAATTAAAAATAATTATTTAAAATCAATAATATATTAGTAAATAAAATTTTATATGCTCCAAAAATAATCTTTACAGTATTATATTTAAATATTAAATTATTATTTGATCTCAAATATTTTATAAAAATTATTATATTACTTATATACATTTTACCCTAATTCTAAAAATTCTTAATTTAAACCCTATTATCCCAAATTTCCTTTGTGCCCTAAATTAAACACAACTCACACACACAGAAGGAAAGAAAAGGGGAGAAACGAGAAACAGGGGGAGCTCGAGGGGGAAATGGAGAAGAAGAAGAAGGAGAAGCGAGGGAGGGGATGGCGCCGGGAAGGGTTCCACCGTTGTCGTTGTCATCGTCAGGTGAAGTTAGAGGGGTGACTGAGAGAGAGTCGGATGTGAGGAAGAGAACGACATGCGTGAGAGGGAGACAGAGTCTGCGACGGAGCTGTCCCGCCACCATCGCCTCGTCGCCGTCGTGCTTCAACGTCACCGCTGCCGTCTGAGCCGCCGTCAGTTCTGTGTCGCTGAGGGAAGCCCGAGATTGAGATGAGGGAGATGCGAGCCAAGGACTGCGACGAGGAGTAGAAGAAGCCGTCACCTTCACTGGAGCCACGATCGCTATCGCTGTTCTGCCTTCCCCTGAGCCGCCAATACCACCATATTCTTCCAATCCGCCACACTCACCGCTAGCGAAGCTTCTGTTGCCGTTACCGCAGAAAGGGGGTTGCTGCTGCTGTCATGGCCGTCTTCCTTGCCGCTGCAACTTCATTCAATCCTCAACTGTTGGAACTCGCCGCTGGTACCAATCGAGACGTCTGCTACTAATGGTTCACTGCGATACAAAGTAGCGATGGAAAAAGGGACAGAACTCGCCAGACGAGGTTGCTGGAGCCGTTGGTCTGAACTGCCCTGCCTTTTCCCTGCTTCAGTGCCGCTGCTACTGCTGGAAAGTGATCGGAAATGTTGCTGTTGTTGCCATGGATTAAGAAAAAGGGTTTTGTCGCAGTTAATTCCTGCTAGTTCGACACTCTGAGGTAGGGGATTCATTTTTAAAGTTTAATAGTTTTAATTTTAGAATGCCTACAAAGTTAATTGGATCATATATATAGTATTATAGTCCGAGAGAGTTTCAAGCACTAAAATTGTCATATTTTCAACAATTGTTTTAGTGTGAATAAATTCTGTAGTAATCTTGGTACCTTTGAGTATCTTTAAAATATGTTCAAATCACTCATCCTTAAATGAATCCCTTTCAGTGTCCTATATTAATCAAATTGCACAAGAAATGCTATTTCCAGGTTTAATTCTAGATTAATACTGAACCTTCTTATATAAATAACTATCTCTTTCACTATCTTCACTCCTTAACATTATCAATCATCAGAAAACTATACTGAAAGTGTGTCTGTGAAAAGCTTTACCAATATATTACTTTGCCATTTGCATCTGAAAATTAGGGACCAACCTATCTAGTATGAGAAGGTTTTGTTGTTGTATCTAAATTTGCTTAATGTTCTTAAAATATGGCATATTTCTTTAAACCACTCAACCAAAATCCAAGGTTAGTGTTGCAATCTTGTATATTATTATTATTACTTTTGTTCTATCAGTTTTGTGAAATTGGTGTAAGATTTGATGCTTAGGCAGTACTAAATTGGATGAATGCATAGCACAAGTCACATGTTGTTTGTAAAGAGAATTGGATGATGTCCCTCTACACCCCCAATGGCACATAAAATTCTCAAAGCAGACGAGAGTCAATTAAAAAAGTGGGACATTTTCTCTGACACAACACAACACTTCCCCTTTCTTGATGATCATCTATCATGTGAACATCTCTGGCCTTAAAATGTCGTCAACACAAATGCCGAACCACTATTTGCATGATTTATCATCACTGCTATGTTCTGTGCCTAATAACAATAATAGTATGTAGTATCTTCTTCTAGAAATGCAGGTTGAGGTCCTAATTAGTTTTCTTTTTATTTTTCTGTTCTCATATCATCTTTATGATACATGTATGATTTCAAAGCTTAAGAAAAGACAATGTCTTCATTTGGTTGGGGATTCTTTATATGGTGCAGGAACAAGCTAGAAAAGAGAGGAAAGAGCTGGATAAGATGCTTGAAGAGAATAGGAAGAGATTATGGTTTTTAATGGATATTGGATGTGTGGAGATTGAGTTTTGGGTGAGATGAGTGTGTGATTTGTTTTGTGTGAGGTGTGTGTGTGCGCGCGCGCGGGAGTATTTTAATCGATTTTTCCCTAATTACATTTTCTTAGTTTAATTAGTTTGTTTAGTTTTTGTTAGATTAGCCAGTTTAGTTATGCATGCTTAGTGGATTATAGGTGGTTAGGAAGTTATATCTGATTTGTAGTGGATTTAGGTTGAACTTTTTGGTTGCTGCTGATGCTTGGAATGAACGGTTTCAAATTGTATAGTGCTATTTTATCCTTGTTAATGGCTGATTTCATGCCTTGTTTTGATTGAGCAATGATGATGATGGCCTTGTTATGCTAATTTTTATATTGCTGCTGATTGCCATTCATTCTCCCTCCCCTTGCCTTATTATGTCGACACTGCTCTGCCTCCATTCTCCCTCCCCTTGCCATTTTTTGTTTCTGCTTCTTCTGCAGGTTGTCAATTTTTTCCCTAATTACATTTTCTTAGTTTAATTAGTTTGTTCAGTTTTTGTTAGATTAGCCAGTTTAGTTATGCATGCTTAGTGGATTATAGGTGGTTACGAAGTTATATCTGATTTGTAGTAGATTTAGGTTGAACTTTTTGGTTGCTGCTGATGCCTGGAATGAATGGTTTTCTGAGCTGTTTTAATTGACAAATGATGGTTGTTGCAGTTTTGTTTCAAATTGTATGGTGCTGCTTTATCCTTGTTAATGGCTGATGTCATGCCTTGCTTTATCCTTGCTGCTGATTCCCATTTTTCGCTTGCTGCCGTTGAATTCATATAAATTGATCCTGATTAGTGCTGATTTGATTTTAGTGAGTTCATATGGGTTGATTCTGCTGTTTGTTTAAATTCAGAAATGTCCTATTTACTGCCAAAATGCTGTCAAAATTTCTAGAAATTTGTGTTAATTGAATTCCAATTTATGAATTAAATTTGGTAATTTGTTACTTTAGTTTTGTTTCGTGACCAAATTTAACTCAATAGGTTACTTTAATTTGTTCTTTTTTTCAATGAAATATCTTATAAATCAATAAGAGGGATGGTATATAATTAATATCTTTGTATAGAGACAACAGTGAAGAAAACACGAGGACCTACACAATGCTTGAAGATTCATGCAAGACAGTTGGAAGATAGAGAAGAAATTACTCTAGATGTTGAAGGAGAGGCAATTGGTCCTACTGATGAAGCTGTAAACAACTTGAGCAAATTTTTGGGCACAGTAGCTAGGAATTCATATTTTTGTCCATTAATTTACACAAATTGGAAGGGGATTAAAGATAAAGAAGCCATTTGGGAATATGTTTAAGTGAGAACTTTAGTCTTGTTTCTTTTAGAAAGTATCTGGAAATGTACACATGTATTTTATTCTTACTAGCAAATAATATTTGTGGAGATGATGACTATTTGCTACTTAGCTATTTCAACTCTCTTTTGTTATTATATTTTTTGCAAACTTAGATGATATTGTAGATCTTACAACAACTATTATAAGTTAAATTTGATGGGAAATGTTCAATTATTTTTCTTTAGTGACTAGATTCAAATAGTTTAGATTATTTATTGACACTAAATAATTAAAAAAAAAACTGAAATCAAAGATGACTACATAATAAAACCATTGCCAAAATACGACTCCAACGGTAACACTTTAAAACCGTTGTCTTAGATGACTATTAAATGGCAATGGTATCAAAACCGTTGCCGAAAAATGACATCAACGGTAACACTTTAAAACCGTTGTCCTAGATGTCCATAAACTGGCAATGGTTTTAAAATCGTTGCCGAAACTTGGCACCAACGTTAACGGTTTAAAACCGTTGGCTATGTGAATAATAAAACCACAACAGTTTAAAACCGTTGCTTATTGAGTAACGAATGAAAACCGTTGTTTCAAATTTTTCGTCAAAACCGTTGTCTATGCCACTAACTGTGGCAACGGTTTTCTGTTCCGTTGTCTTAGGTAAAAAATCGTTGCCTTTGAGCATCGGTAACGGCCGCATATACCATAGGTCAAAAACCGTTGCCAAAGCATTGCCTAAAGTTTTGGGAGCGGTTTTTCAATCTACGGCAATGGTTTTTGACCGTTGCGAAAAGCCTTATTTGTTGTAGTGTAGTTTTAGTAATTATCTCCAGAATAATATTTTATTATTAAACTCTGATGAGTCAGCACCCAGTGACAGGTGGCTCTCCCAGAGTTAGCCACCACATATTTTCTTTCTTTCTCTCCAAGCCAAGCTTTCTTAAGGAAAAAGTAAGAAACACTTATATTCTAACACATCTAGCTTTAGTAATTATCCTTTCTTGAGATATTTTTACACTAAACTTTAGGATAATGTTTATCCTAACCCCACAAATCCCTAGGCTCATCATTACCATCAACGTTTCTTCCAAACAAGCTAGAATTTTTGAATCCTTGAGAGAGAAATGGAAGAACTTCCATGAAAACTTCCATGAACACCTGAGCTTCTTTCTCCGTTCTTTCTCAAACTAAAACCCTATCAAAAATCTAATCCGACCAAAGTGTTCATCTCTTCCTCCTCTTCATTTCTATGCCAATCTTGAAAGAGTAAATCAAGGTATGATGGCTGCTCCTCCTCCTTGAAGTTTCAGCCATGGTGGAAACTCAAGCTGATGATGTTTTCTTCATGTTTTCTCTTAGGATCTCTTGTTCAATCACCATAGGCTCTAAGAAAACATGATTTCTAGCTGATTTAAGGTGAGAAAAACCTTCTTTTCATCATCATGAAGCTTCAGCCTTCATGGTTCATATGGTTCTAAAGTTCTTTTTGATGTTAAAATAGGCGTAAAAGTGCTTCTAGAAGCTTGTTTTTGGTTCAACTTATAGCAGCAACAAAGGAGGAGAGGTTTGGTAAATTAATTAATGATTGGTTGTGTTCTTGAAGTGTTAAATTAGATCTTGTTACTTGAGGCTTGATTTTGAGTGTTTGTGTGATGGTTTGATCATGAGATCTTGTTGTTTAATGCTTGAAAATCATGTTTTTGATGGTTTTGAAGTTGTTTTTGTTGCTTCTGGAAAATGTACCTTTCCAGCCATTAAAAATTCATGATATTTGATGTGTTTTTGATGTGTATTTGATGGCTGAAACGTTGCTCTTTGGTTTGGTCAAAATCAGGTAAAAATCGGTTACCGAAAAGATTGAAAAACTAGTTGAAAATCAAGCTCAAATCTGATGAACTTTGGGAAAAATATTTTTGGTCCTTGAAGGGCAAGAAAAACGTTGGTTTTGATGATTTTGGGGTCAAGTTATAATTATTAAAAAGTTTGGGGTTGAAAGTTAATTAAGTAAAGGTTAAGGGAACAAAGTGCAAATATTAAAAGTTAAGGGGTCAAAATGCAATTTCCAAAAAGTTCAGGGGTCAAAATGCAATTTTTGAAAGTTGAGTGAAATATTATTATTTTAATATTAAAATATTAAAAGTATTATTTTATTAATAATATTATTTTATTAATAATAATAAAATATTGACAAAAAGGCAGTTTTCTCTAAAAGCTTTAGGAAAGCAGTTTTGAGTCTAGAATTTCCTAATTCTCTTTATTAAATACCTAAGGAAAGATATAAGAAAGGGTATAGAAGTATGTAAAGTAATGAAACAAGATTTAGAAGCTTGAAATCATGTTAAAAAGAGAGGGAGTTAAAATCTAAATAGTAGTGTGCTGTTGTAATGTTGTGATGTATACAGAGAATTATGAAATGAGATCACCGAGATGTTGTGATGCTTGATTTATGATTGTGGAAAGATGATAAAGAAGATAACAAGTGCAGAATCAAAAGTCAAAGAGAAGAGAGGAAAAGAGGATAAAGATAAAGAGTTAAGTCTTATGGCATGATATTCTATTGTATGTTCATCTGCTGCTTTTCTATTGGCCCTAGAGGTCCTGTAGGCCAAAGTTCACCTACAGTGAATATCAATTGTGTATCTCAGGGTGTTGCTCCTGTAGGCCGAAGTTCACCTACAGAGAGTTGTGATACCTGTAAGTTGAAGTTCACTTACAGGGGCGCCATTTCTGTAAGCCGAAGTTTACTTACAGAGGTGCCATTTCTATAGGCCGAAGTTCACCTATAGAAAGTTAGTGTGTTGTGATTGAACTATTTCTGTAAGCCGAAGTTCACTTACAGGAGTGCTATTTCTGTAGGCCGAAGTTCACCTACAGAGATAAAGCCATATCTAGGACTAGTTCCTAGGTAATGTTGGGCTGCAGGGTGTAAACTGACACGTGAGCTCATGGCCTACATAGGACAGACATGCATCATACTTGGTTGTGTATTTCCTCTGTTATGGTTGTTGTATGAATGTATGCTTTCTTTGGTTGTATTATATTCACTATGTCTGTGTTTTGTTTCTTGTATTCTCTTGTTTGTGTTTTGCTTTCTATTTTCTCTATTTTCTTTATTTATCTGTATCTTCTATTTACTGCTTCTCTGTATTCTGCTATTTGTCTGCTAAGCAACATAGAATTAATGAACTTAACTAATAACCCCGACCTTACTAAGAATCCCCAATTCATACCCTTTCTCTCTCCCTTCTCCCTTCAGATGGAAGCATGAGTACCCTTCCGTAGTTCGCTGATGACACTCTACCTGACTTGAGTTTTGAAGACCTAGAACATATTTTCCCTCGCTTTATTAGTTTAGAGGGACTAGGTGAGTATAGAGTCTAGGCTAGCCTGGGCGCCAGCTTATGGACTCCTTGAACAGGTCAGGGCCTGGGATGTTGTATGTATATATATATGTATAAGGTTATTATCTAGCTATATCTAGGGGTGTTCTAACTAAAGATCTATGATCTAATAAAGGCTGGATGACTGAATGATGTCAGTTATTTGAGATGTATAAATTTATATAAATGTGTGTTTACTTTGACTGCTTATCTTGTTGTTACTTATGATATCATCTATTTCTGTTCATGCCTGACAACTTAAATGGTTTGAAAAAAATTTACCCCGCAAAATAACAACATTTCAACAACGAATCAGGCTCATATGATAAATAATAGATAATAATTAGGAAGAAAAATTAGTAGCACTCGGTTTCCGTTATGATCTAGACATACTGAAAATTGGGTCGTTACATTTAGGGTTTAGGGTTTAGTTGTGTTTGTGGTTTAGGGTTTTGACTTTAGGGTTTATGGTTTAGGCTTCACAGTTTAGGGTTCAGGGTTTAGGGTTTGGGCTTAGGCTTTGGGGTTTGGGCTTTAGGGTTTAGACTTTAGGGTTTATGCATTAGGGTTTGGGGTTTAGCAGTTAAGGTTTAGGTTGTAGGGTTTAGGGTTTAGGGTTTAGGGTTTAGTGTTTAGTGTTTGGGCTTTAGGGTTTATGGTTTAGGGTTTAGTGTTTAGGGTTTATGTTTTAGGCTTTAGGGTTTAGGGTTTAGGGTTTATGGTTTTGGGTGTAGGATTTAGGATTTATGGTTTATGGTTTAGGCTTAGGGTTTATAGTTTAGGGTTTATGGTTTAGGGTTTGGGGTTTAGGGTTTATGGTTTATGGTTTAGGGTTTAGAGTTTATGGTTTAGGGTTTATGGTTTATGGTTTTGGGTTTAGGGTTTAGGGTATATGGTTTAGGGTGTATGGTTTAGCTTTAAGGTTTATGGTTTAGGTTTGAGGGTTTATGGTTTAGGGTTAAGGCTTTAGGGTTTGAGGGTTTATGGTTTATGGTGTAGGGTTTAGGGTTTAGCGTTTATGCTTTGGGGTTGAGGGTTTATGGTTTAGGGTTTAGGCTTTAGGGTTTATAGTTTAGGGTTTAGGCTTAATGGTTCGTGGTTTATGGTTTAGGGCGTAGGGTTTTGGGTTTAGGGTTGAGGGTTGAGGGTGTATGGTTTATAGTTTAGGCTTTAGAATTTGTGGTTTAGGGTTTATGGTGTAGGGTTTAGGGTTTATGGTTTAGGGTTGAGGGGTTTAAGGTTTAGGATTTAATCTTTAGGGTTTTGGCTATAGGGTTTGGGATTAAGGGTATATAGTTTAGGCTTTAGGGTTTAGTGTTTAGTGTTTAGTGTTTGGGCTTTAGGGTTTGTGGTTTAGGGTTTAGTGTTTACCGTTTAGGCTTTAGGCTTTAGGCTTTAGGGTTTGTGGTTTAGGGTTTAGGGTGTATGGTTTGGGTTTAGGGTTAAGTATATAGGGTTTAGAGTGTAGGGTTTAGGGTTTAGGGTTGATGAGTTGGGGTTTAGGGTTATAGTTTAGGGTTTAGGCTTTTAGTTTAGGGTTTATGGTTATAGTTTAGGGTTAAGGTTTAGGGTTTATGGTTTAGGGTTTATGGTTTTAGGTTTAGGGTTTATGGTTTACGGTCTAGGGTTTATGGTTTATGGTTTTGGGTTTAGGGTTTAGTGTATAGGGATTAGGGTGTAGGGTTTAGGGTTTAGGGTTTATGATTTGGGGTTGAGGGTTTATGGTGTATGGTTTAGGGTTTAGGATCTAAGGGTTAGGGTTTATGATGTAGGGTTTAGGGTATCGGGTTTATGATTTGGGGTTGAGGGTTTATGGTTTAGGGTTTACTTTTTAGGGTTTATGGTTTAGAGTTTAGAGTGTAGGGTTTATGGTTTAGCATTTATGCTTTTGGGTTTAGGGTATATGGTTTATGGTTTAGGGTTTAGGATTTATAGTTTAGGGTTTAGGCTTTATGGTTCATGGTTTATGATTTAGGGTGTAGGGTTTGGGGTTTAGGGTTTATGGTTTGGGGTTGAGGGTTATGGTTTATAGTTTAGGCTTTAGGGTTTAGGGTGTAGGGTTAGGGTTGAGGGGTTTATGGTTTAGGATTTGGCTTTTGGTGTGTGGTTTAGGGTTTACGTTGTAGTGTTTAGGGTTTTGGGTTTATGGTTTATGGCTTGGGTTTGAGGGTTTATAGTTTAGGGTTTAGGGTTTATAGTTTAGAGTTTATGCTTTAGTGTTGTTTAGGTTTAGACTTTAGGGTTTAGGCTTTAGGTTGGGTTTAGGTTAGGGTTAGGCTTTAGGGTTTAGGTTTAGGTTTAGAGTTTAGGATTTAAGGTTTATGGTTTAGCGTTTAGTGTTTAGGATTTAGGATTTAGTGTAAGGGTTTGTAGAACGAAACTCTCGCGCGATCTAGAATTTCACAAATAAATTCCCGTTGTAAGTATAGCTTCTAGACCAACAAGAATTCCTTTCTTATAAAAAAAGGAGTTACAGGGCATTGTGATTTATTATTGGTTGTGGAAAAAGTATATTTTTGGTTTTTTTAATGTATAAGATAAATAGCAAGAATAGTAAATGACAAGAAAGTAAACTGTAGGAATTAATTTAAATAAATAATAAAACTCTTGGCAAGGTATGAGAAATTGAGGTCCTATCCTAGTTATCCTTATCAGGTGTGATGAGAATTGGATTCTGCTCCCACTTTAATTAACCTCTAACTATGAAGGTAAGTTAAGTGGATGAATCAATTTGATTCCTCAGGTCGTAGTCAATTCCTAAGAAAAGAGTAGAGTTATTGGAATTCAAATCAATCAGCAAAGAATTCCAATTTTCAATCAACAAGGAGTTTGATAACTCAAGTGTCTCCAATTACTTAACCAAGGCCAAAAGGAGAAAATAAATCTACTCGAATAAAAATGCCTTCAGATGGAAGCAGCAGTAACATAAATAAAAGAAACAAATCTCAAATCTAAAATACCTCAAATTGCATTTAAACATAAATTCAAGTCCTAACATGGAAAGGTTCATAAGCCATATTGAAAAGATAAATAACAATTAAAGTAATGAAGTAAATAAAACTAGAAAGTAATTAAAGGAACATTGAACCTGTGATTGAAGAGAAATAATCCTAAGCTTGAGAGAAATCCTAATCCTAATCTTAATCCTAAGAGAGAGGAGAGAACCTCTCTCTCTAAAAACTACATCTAAAACCTAAAATTATGTATTACTAAGTTGTTCTCCGTCTCTCCTTTTATTCTTCCATTCTCTGGCTTATATTCTGTGTTTCTAGTTTGGATTTGGGCCAAAAAAAGGGTCCAAAAATCACTGGGGCGTTTTCTGTAGATTTCTGTACGTGGCGTCTGTCACGCGTCCGCGTGGGTCACGCGTTCGCGTCATCTGGGAGTTTTCCTTGTCACGCATATGCGTCAATTGCGTTCTGCTCAAGGCACGCGTCCGCGTTATCCACGCGTTCGCGCCGCTGCATTTTTGTGCTAGGCACGTGTTCGCGTCGTCCATGCGTTCGCGTTGCTGCCTTTTCTTCAAAACTCCATTTTTGTGTTTTCTTCCATTTTTGTATGTTTCCTTTTTGTCCCTTAAGCCATTCCTGCCCTATGAGATCTGAAAATACTTAACACACAAGTCACGGCATCGAATGATAGCAAAGGGTAATTAAAATTAATATTTTTAAAGCATAGGAAACATGTTTTTCACTTATATCATAAAATAAGGAAGGGAAGGTAAAACCATGCAATTTACATGAATAAGTGGGTGAAGAATTGATAGAAACACTCAATTTAAGCACAAAATACATCATAAAATATGGGTTTATCAACCTCCCTACACTTAAACAATAGCATGTACTCATGATAAATCCAAGTGAAAGGGTAAAGTTAGAATGGTGGAATCTCATGCAATGCAATCTATTCTAAATGCAAACTACCTACATGAATCATGCAATTTAATTATCACCCACCTATATATATAGAGCTTACATGTGATTATTCATATTTTCAAGGAATTATATATGTATAGCCAAACCTAAATCATGTTAAAGCATTGTCACAATTGAGTTGGGTTAAAATATTTCATAAGCTTGCAAGACAATTAAATATTTAAACAGAGATATATGGTGATAAGCTATTGAACCCTCACTGGATTTTGTGTTACTCTCTAGTCACTCAGTGTTTCGGGTTAATCACTCTATTCTTTTCTATTCTTGCTTTCTAAAACTTTGTTTGTCATCTAACCAATCAACAAATATTGAATACTGACATACAAAGATCATGAGGTCTTTTAAAGGTTGTAATGGGGCCAAGGTAAAGGTAGGGGTATATATATAAGGCTAAGTGAGCTATAAGTTGAATCCTTAATTAGTCTAAGGTCTCACCTAACATATACTTTATATAATTTGAAATGCTTTACCTGTCTACCCAAATTTTTCCACTTTTTTATTATATACTCATGTACTAACTTTACTTTGAATTTCACCTTATGTGCATTGATTTCTTCACTAAACTTATTGTTGGGGTAATTTTGTCCCCTTATTTATCTATTTATATTATAAAAAGGATTTTTTTTGAACATATATCAGTGCACATGGTGTTTTGGTTTAATTTGATTTTACATGAGCATGCTCCAAAATCCTTATTATCTTATTGAATTAATCCTCTCCTATTAACCCATGTTCCTGTGTTTTCCCACACTTAGTGGATACACAATCTCTATCTTAAGCTAACCAAGGATTCAACTTGGGATTTTTAATTTGTTTTTCTGCTTAAGGCTAGTAGTGTGGTTATAGAACAAGAGGGATTAAAGGCTCAAGGGGGCTAACAAGGGTGATGTAAAAGGTAAGCTTATTTGGGATAAGTGAGGAAAAATTTAAACGATGGCCTCAATCATCTCTTGGTATGTATCTATATTCTATACTGGACATATAGATTAAAACAAAGTAAAGATTACCAGAATAAAAAGAAGGGCGAACACACAAGAATGAAATAATTATGGTTAAATAATGTAACCATACAAATAAGCTAAAAAACTCACAGCTGTGTGTTCTCTGGCTCAAAAACCATATATCAGTTATGTATGTCATGCAAGTAGAAATCAAGAGTTCCCATTATTCTCAATGTGAATTAGGGTGGCCCTTAAAATCTTTGTGTTCTTCCTTGAAAAATGTTGTGTAAATTAACCAATCATTTATTGCTATTTATATACAATGTGTAGATTATTGTGATTCTATTATACTAAAGTTTTTAGTTTACTCTTTTATTTTCAATTAATCCATGTTATCACATGCTGAAAGGGTAAACTAAACTAATTAATCCATATATATTCTATATCACAACTTAATAACTAAAATTGCAACTAGACTAAACTAAATATCTAAGATAAATATATAAACTAAAGTGTAATATGCAGAAATACTATAAAAATACAGAAAAATGTTCAAGTACTGAAAGACAAGATAAGATAAAAAAAATAAAAATAAGATAAAAAAAAAAAGAAGCAAAAAGGATAAAAAAAGTGTCTGAAAGGTCACCAAATAATGATGGGCTTATTCCATCTCTCCTTTGATTCCTCATTTCTGGCATATTTGTGTTTCTAGTTTGGATTTGGCCGAAAAAAGGGCAGAAATCGCTGGGGCATTTCTGCAGATTCCTGTACGTGGCGTCTGTCACGCGTCCGCGTGGGTCACGCGTTCGCGTCATCTGGGAGTTATTCTTGTCACGCGTACGCGTCAGTCACGCGGACGCATCAATTCTTCTGCTCAGGCCGCCTCTGCGTCATCCACGCTCGCGTCCTGCATTCACGCTAGCACGCTTCGCGTCGTCCATGCGTTCGCGTCGCTGCCTTTTCTTCAAAACTCCATTTGTGTTTTCCTTCCATTTTTTATGTTCCTTTTGCTCTTAACCATTCCTCCTAGAGATCTGAAATACTAACTCACATCACGGCATTGAATGATATAAAGGTAATTAAAATAATATTTTAAGCATAGGAAAATGTTTTCACTTATATCATAAAATAAAAGAAAAGTAAAACCATGCAATTTACATGAATAAGTGGTGAAGAATTGATAGAAACACTCAATTGAGACAAAAACATCATAAATATGTTTATCAGGTTTAGATAGCTTAGGCTTTAGTTTTGTGGTTTAGGGTTTAGGGTTTAGGGTTTAGGGTTTAGGGCTTATGGTTTAGGTTTAATGGTTTATGGTTTTGGCTTTAGGTTTAGGCTTTAGGGTTTGTGGTTTAGGCTTTCGGGTGTAGGGTGTAGGTTTAGGGTTTATGTTGGGGTTGAGCGTTATGGTTTAAGGTTTAGGGTTGATAGTTTAGTGTTAGTGTTGGCTTTAGCATTTGCGGTTTAGGTTAAGGTTTAGGCTTTAGGGTTTGAGATTAGGGGTTTAGGGTCAGTGTTTAGTGTTGGGGTTTAGGTTTGTGGTTAGGTTTAGTGTTTAGGTTTATGTTTAGGCGTTTATGGTTTAGGGTTTAGGTTTATGCTTTAGGGTTTGTGGTTTATGTTTAGGCTTTAGGGTTTGTGGTTTGTGGTTATGGTTTATGGTTTAAGGTTTAGGTTTATGGTTTGCGGTTAAGGGTTATGGTCTAGGGTCTAGGCTTTAGGGTTTGTAGGGTTTAGGGTTTATTGTTTACGATTGAGGGTTTATGGAGGGTTTAGGGTTTAGGTTTAGGTGTAGGGTTAGGGTTTATGGTTTAGGGTTTTAGGGTTTCGGGTTCTAGGATTTAAGGTTAAGGGTTTATGGTGTAGGGTTTAGGGTATGGGGTTTATGGATTTGGGATATGGTTTATGGTTTATGGTTTATGCTTTAGGATTGTGGTTTAGGGTTTAGGGTGGTAGTGTTTAGTGTTTAGCATTTATGCCTTTAGTGTTGAGGATTTACGGTTTACGTGTGTTTGTGGTTTAGGGTTTAGGGTTTGGGGTTAGGGTTTAGACTTCAGAGTTTATGGTTTAGGTTTTAGGGTTTGGGCTTAGGGCTTTTGGCGTTTGGGTTTAGGCATAGAATTTATTAGTTTATGCTTTTATGGTTTGGGGTTTAGGGGGTTAAGGTTTAGGCTTTAGGTTTAGGATTAGTTTAGGGTTTGTGTTTAGTGTTTGGGTTAGGGTTTAGTGTTTAGGGTTTATGGTTTAGGGCATTAGGCTTTATCGTTTAGGGTTTATGGTTTAGGTTTAGGTTTATGGTTAGGGTTTATGGTTAGGTTAGGGTTTATGTTTATGGTTTATGGTTTAGGTTTATGGTTTATGGTTTATTGGTTATGGTTTAGTGGTTTAGGGTTTATGGTTTAGGGTTTATGGTTATTTATGGTTTATGGGATGTTTATGGTTTATGGTTTAGGGTTTAGGTATTAGGGATTATGGTTTAGGGTTTATGGTTCATGGTTTGGGTTTAGGGTTTAGTGTATATGTTTAGGGTGTGGGGTTTGGGGTTTAGGGTTCTATTGTTTGGGGTTGAGGGTATGTTTAGGGTTTAGGCTTTAGGGTTTATGGTTTAGGGTTTATGGTGTAGGGTTTAGGGTCTTACGTTCATGCTTTTGGCGTTGAGGGTTTATGGTTTAGGGTTTAAGCTTTAGCGTGTTTATAGTTCTAGGTCTTAGGCTTAATGGTTCGTGGTTTATGGTTTAGGGTGTAGGGTTTAGGGTTTAGGGGTTGAGGGTTGAGGGTTGATGGTGTATGGTTTATAGGTTAGGCTTTAGAGTTTATGGTTTAGGCTTTATGGTGTAGAGTTTAGGGTTTATGGTTTAGGTTGACGGGTTAAGGTTTTAGGATTTAGTCTTTAGGGTTTGGCTTTAGGTTGGGGTTTAGGGTTTTAGGTTTAGGCTTTAGGGTTTATGGTTTATGGTTTAGGGTTTAGTGTTTGTGTTTGGTCTTAGGTTTTGTGGTTTAGGGTTTATATTTATCGTTTAGATTTAGGCTTTAAGCTTTAGGGTTTATGGTGTATAGTTTAGAGTTTATGATTTATGGTTTGGTTTTGAGGGTTGATGGTTTAGGTTTAGGGTTTGGCTTTAGGTCTTGTTGTTTAGGGGTTTCAGGGGAGTAGGTTTGGGGGTTAGGGTTTATGGTTGGGTTAGGGTTTATGGTTTAGGGGT
>NC_092054.1:75456034-75505036 GCF_003086295.3 Arachis hypogaea | reverse complement strand
GAGGTCTTTTCATAGGTGGTAATGGGGCTAGGGTCAAGGTAGGATTGTATATGGTTAAGTGGACTAGGATTTGAATCTTTGATGAGCTTAAACTTTCCCACCTAACCTATATAATAACCTATACAATTAAATGCTAACCTAACTACCCATCCTTCACTTTTTCACATACTCATGCATTTTCTTTCATTTCACAACACTTACGCATTGATTCTTATTGAACTTTACTTTGGGGCATTTTGTCCCCTTTTTATTGCTTTTCTTCCTTTCTTTCTTTTTTCTATTTTTTTCTTTTTTTTTCTTTACTTTTCTTTTTCACATTTTTTTTCTTTTTTTCTTTTTTTTCAATTGTTTTCTCATTTTTTTTCTTTCTTTCAAGCTACATACAAGAACATCAATGCATAAGGTCTATACATTTAATTAATACATGAGTATGCACCTAATTCCCAAATATAGAAATATGAAATACCCGTTTATCCCAACCAATATTCCCAAATCTCCCCAAACATGACTAATAAGCACTCTCACTAGCCTAAGCTAATCAAAGTCCAAACAAGGGACTTTTATTGTTTTTTGCTTTAGGCTTGTAATGTGCTAAAATAAAGAACAATTGGGTTAAGCGTAGGCTCAAAATTGGTTAACAATCGGAGTAAAAGGTAGGCTATTTGGGTAAGTGAGCTAAATGAAACAATGGCCTCAATCATATAAATGCATGAATACACAAAATAATGGACATAGAGAATCAAACAAATTAAAGATTACAATCATAGAAAGAGAATAATGCACACAAGAAAGAAGATAAGTGGTTATAAGATGTAACCACATAATTAGGCTCAAAACTCACTAGGTTGTGTGTTCTTAGCTCAAAACATGATCCACAATGTATATAATTCAAGCAAGTTCTATGAAAGGTTTTCACTCAAATCAATTGGTGCCCTATAGATAAATTTCTATAAAAGTTTCATTATTTTGACTAAGCTTATTGTATATATATGCAAAAAAAAAAAAAAAGAAAATACAAGTAATAAAAATCCTAAAAAACCTAAAATGAAATACAAAAGTGTTGGGATTAGAAATTTGTCACCCAAAATCGCCGATCGGTCGGATGACCTCCCCACACTTAAAAGTTTGCACTGTCCTCCGTGCATTCAAAGATGAGCAAGGGGGTACGGCAACTCTCCGGATTGCCACCTTCAGCTGGTAGGTCAACCGGTTACTCCGTATTCTTTCTCTCGCTTCTATTTTTGCTTGCGGTGCATCATTCATGAAAAACAAAAATATAAAACCATAAGATGAGAGAACACAAAAACAAGGAAGCATACATTGTTGGGAATGATGTACTAATCACTAGAATTGAGTGAGTGAATTAGTGTGACATTAGGAAAATAGGGATGTAAATTCTAAATTAGGCGCCTTTTAGAACATACATTAGCATAAAAAGTTATGTCACAAAAGGAGCATGCACTTTACTCATTTTAGTGTGCTTGAGATGCTTTAAGTAACTTGTAAGGTAAAACAAGAAATAAAGAAGCATGAATGCATTCAAGCTAAAAGCATATGGATGCATATGATCGTGAAATACAATGCATTAAGGTAAATGTACACCATCCAATGTCAAGAGATTGCCTAATCAAAGAATAGGGTTCAAATCACATGGTGGCCAAATCATACAATTCAAGAAGAGTTACAAGTTCGAAGGCAATTCTCATCACTTGGTATTCTTAAAAGGTAAGCATGAGGATCTTAAAACTAACACTACAAGAAAACAAGCTTTTTGCTACGCTTTTAAAGCGTGGCGAAAAGTCCGAAAAAGCATAGCGATAGCTTTTCGCCACGCTTTTTGAGCTACCGGCACGCTTTTGAAAGGGTCACAACTGCAAGGGTGCTGGTTGCTCTATCGCCACACTTTTGCTGACCTATCCCCACGCTTCTTTTCTTGCCACGCTTTTACAGATCGACACGCTTTAAAAGCGTAGCCATATGTGTGAGATATGGCTACGCTTTTAAAGCGTGCCAATATCAAGATATGGCTACGCTTTAAAACCGTGCCAATAGCAAGACATATGGCTACGCTTTTAAAGCGTGCCAATAGCTGTGAGATACAGCTACGCTTTTAAAGCGTGACTGTTAATACCCACTGTAACGTTTATCGCCACGCTTCCAAAGCGTGGCAACAAGTGGAGATATGGCTACGCTTTAAAAGCGTGCCAATAGGTACAGAACTAAATTACAGCCATGCTTATAAAGCGTGGCTATTGATTGCTGCTGTACAATATAGCCACTCTTTTAAAGCATGGCTGTAAGTTAGTTCAGTACCTATTGGCACTATTTTTTTTATAAACCTTACAAAATCATAAATAATTTTAAAATTTAAAAGATTACTAATTTTAAATCAACTAATCATTGCTTCATAAACTTGTCACAGAAAAAAAGTGTTTGATCACATGATATACTCTAACAAAATACCAAAAATCAAAGTCTCATCCACTAGCAATTTCCTAATACATGAATTCAATTCCAACATGGGTTACATTATCTAGCTACTTCCTTTACACTTCATTACAAAATATAAAACTTCATGATTACTGATCATCATTGTGAGCGAAATTGTTTTCAGCACTGCCCTGCATAATTTTAAATGGTATGTGTTAGTGCATCTTATACCAAACAAAAAAAAGAAAAGACATATTATCAACAAACTGTGTTGTGTTATAGTCGTACAATACTTGTAACCAGCAAAGGCTTTTCTTTCATTATATTGAAAGTCACTATACTTTTTTTGTTCTTAAAGTTTTCAAAAAAGGGAAAGGGTACTGATATAGGAAGCTAACAATCAAACTGCCCCCCCTCCCCCTTTTTTTTTTGCTGCAACTATCACATGTTTTAATTCAACAATGGTATGTATTCACAACCAAATTAACCATTCTTGTAGCCCTATACTGCACCTGCTGTCATATGCATGCACATAAGTTTATTCTAGCAACTAGAGAATCAATACAAATTGCATATGGATTCTATAACCGATTTTTTCTTCTAATTAATAAAGGTGGGAAAAGAAAGAAAGAAAAGACCAATCCACAACAAATAGATCAAGCAAAATAAGATATACCATGAGAGCCATTAATTCCTTCTGGAGTTTGCAAAAATCAAAAGAAACAAAACCATTAAAATTCAATTATGGTTTCTTTTCTTTTCCTTTTTCCAATTTGATTACGAAAAAGTGCAAATTCAAAGATTTCTCGTGTTTTCCGAAATTGAGATTCAATACCACACTAAATACAAAACAAAACACTACTAAAAAGTCAACAACTTTGAATTCAGATTCCAATTCAACACCATTAGCACCATTTATATTATTTTATCTCACTATCAAATGTCCAAAATCAACAACAACAATAAGTCAACTACTTTGAATGGAAATATATCGAATATCCAAAGATAATGACTTACATCTTTGGGTGGAATATGAGTTGATTCGGAGGAGCGAGGAGTATATCTCAGTCTGCTACTTGAGGCATCCAAAGGAGAATTTTGGGCAGCTTACACTAAGGCTGCTACCTCTTCCTCACTCATTCCAGGGTTGACTTAGTGCACCAATACCTTTAATAAACTACATACACCGTCCATCTTCTTCTCTAATGATTCAACCTTGTTGTTGTATTCAACTTTGACTTGTCGAATCTCCTCATCCTTTTTAAGAGACCTTCTTGTAATCGAAGCCCCATAACAACAAACTCGACCTGGTTGGTCCTTTCCTAGCACTCCTACAAATGCATCCTCATCATTTTCCCCTGCCTCTATGCGGGTTTGAAGTTCAGCCTGTCAAAAGTGAGGAGCAATAAAATACAAAGCCGCATTAACTCAATATTAATAGAAATCACTATAGAATTTATATTGTACAAATCCAAATACAAATACAAACAACTCACAATTGTGCTTTGTGTTTTAGCATCAATTTCTTTTCCTTTTTTACTTATGCGAGTTACTATGAAAACTTCAACTCTTGATGGTTCTTCACTGTTCTCTTTAGAGTCGCGCTAGAGTACATATAGAAAAATTTACATGAAGCATACTGACTAGAAAACTACAACATGAATATAAATGAGAAATCACAAAAAAAACAAGTTATATTACCAGCTGCTTGCGAACTATTCCAAAATTTATGGAACCCATCCGGTGAGGACATGTTTATTTTGACCTATTTTCAGCATTCTTAGTAGACACAGCCTAAATATAAACATAAAAAAGAGATGTTATTATTCTTAATAAACATGTTTTCTTGTTTTTTCAAAATCACACTACTTTTTTCGAAAACACCAAGTTTAATCATATAAAGAACTAAAAGACAATGTTACCTTGACAGTTGGAAGACTCCAATACTGAATTAGTTTGCGAAATTGAACCTCAGGGATCTCTAACGGTCGGTTCTTTATCATTTATTTCTTTGTGTTCTACTTCAAGAAATGTTCCTTTTTTATTTCGCCTTTGTATTTTTTCCATGCATGACAAAATCCCTTCATTACCCACGGCTTTGAAGCTATTGGAAGAATGAATTTTTGCTAAACAAGACAACAAATTAGATTGTCAAGGGTTAGCATAAATAAAGTAACAAATAAATTTTAAAAAAATTATCTATAATTCTATAGTTACATACATTGGCATACTCCCACATGTCCTCTTTGAGGTTTTTAGGCACACCATGCCAACTAGTATATAGTAAAGTCACAAAACGAAGATTTCTAACTGTTGTGCCCAAAAGTTGGTTGAGGTTAGAAACAACCTCCTTGGTTGGACCTATAGGCTGCCCTCCAAAAAATTCCACCTCCCGTCGATCATAAAAATCAGTGGCATGAAGCTTTTTGCACATAGTCTTTCCACGAGTTTTCTTCTTTATTGTGCCTAAGTCCAATTAAAATAACAGAATTTTAACTCAAATCAACCTAGAAGTAATACAAGCTATATTTTGACAATAAGGTAAAACAAGAAAAGCACCTTCGTTACTAGCTTGTCCTCCATTACCCTCATCATTTGCAGCATCATCAAGCTCGTCTTCCTCATCTTCCTCATCTTCTTCATTTTCCAAATTTATCCCATGTACCTTAAAATACATGTCAAGACTCATTCCTTTTTTTGTTGAACTTGCACTTAGCTCGCTTGTATCTTCTCCCTCATCATCAGAACTTAAATCATTTTGTTCCATCGTATCAGCTTCAACAGTCCTTTGATGCCCAGTTTTGGAGGTCTTTTCAGCATGAGACATTGTCCCCTTCCCATTATGTTCACATTCTTAAAAAAGTGGCATTGGTTGGACCTTCTTTTTCTTCTTTGGAGTCCTAGCTTGCTCTTCAATGGCATCTTCCATGATTGTGATGGGTTGGTTTCTTGTTTGATCTTTTGGGTTTTGAGCTTGGAAGCTAGCCTTCTTATTTTCAGCCATGATCTTTTCTCTTTTAATATTGTATTGTTGTAGCAATTAGCACTTGACCTCACTTGTGTAACCTCAAAGGAATTCTTTTTTTGTGGACTTTTTTCTTTCATTTTTTGTGCTAAGGTACTTATCCGTTTTCTTTTAGTGATCTCTCCTTTCTCCATTCTGCATACACAAGAGTTGCAATGAAAAAAATATTATTTTATGAATAATTAAATGAACATAATCAACATAAGCAAGTAATTAAATAAGCAAAATAACTGGGCGTGACAAGTCACAAAAAAAATAATAAGCAAAATAACTAAAATAAATGAGTCATTTAGAATTCTACCAAAATAGCATTACATGAAAACATGTCAAGAAGTTTCAGAATCAGAGTCCTCTATGTACTCGTATTCACTTTCCTCATCATCTTCCTCACCACGTTGTTTGGCAAACATATTTGGAGCCACATCTATAATAGTTGCTCGTAGATCATTCCTCACTAGATCAACCTCGCCATTATCATTTGGGAGACTGGGAATCACTTCAGGTTCACATGGCTCCCTTGCATATATTATGGGGGAATCAGACTCAAGGTCATCACTTATCCTAAATAAATCTCTTGGAATTGTTTTCATAACATAGTGTTTGTCACTCACATATGGGTCTTGCACATAAAAGCATTGGTTTACTTGGGATGCTAGGACAAATGGTTCTTCTTGGTAGCATTTTTTACTGAAATACACATATGAGAGGCCAAAGTTGTCTTTTGCAACTGTATACCACTCACACTTAAACAGGACTACCTTAAATTGGCCATAATAATCTAATTCAAACATATCAACTATTCTACCATAGTAGGTTACTTTTGCTTCAATTGGGTTCTTATCTTTCACAGTAGCAAAACTAGAAGTTAATGCCTCCAATGTGACACCACTATTTTGGGTTTTATGTCTTGCATCATGGTGCCTTGTATGGAACCTATACCCATTGATAACATAACCTGAAAATCTTTTTGCAACTCTATTTGGACCCCTAGCCAACCCTTTTACCCAACCAGGCACATCCTTTTTCATGGCACGAGTTTTAAACCATTCTAAGAACTGTTGACTATGGTCTTTGGCTTTCTCCCACTTTGTTCTTCGTGGATTGTTGTCATTTACTGCCTCCTCATGCTCTCTGAAGATCAAATATTAATATTCTTATTTGTTAGTAGGGTAAAATATTATGATTGAGGTCTACGAAATGACAATGAATCAAACATAATACCTCATGTAGACTTCGATCTTATCACAATTGTTTAGGATGTATGCATGACCTTGTATTTCTGATTTTTCATCTAACATGAACAAATCTCCCATTTTTCCACTCAAAGGACATCCTTTGCTTAGAAACAAACTCGGAGTTCGCAGCTCATCTGAAACACACTCATCATTGTTTCGAGGGACTCTGTTGAGTCTTGTCTGGACATCTTCATGCAAATATCTTGAGCAAAAATTAATACACTCATTCGCCAAATATCCTTCGGCAATGGATCCTTCTGGACGACTTCTGTTACGAACATACGATTTTAGTGTGCACATATATCGTTCAACAGGGTACATCCAACGATATTGAACTGGACCACCTAACCTCACTTCATTTGCCAAATGGATAGACAAGTGCACCATTATGTCAAAAAAGCTTGGAGGAAAAATCCTCTCCAATTGGCATAATGTCTCAGCAATCTCTGCTTCTAAGTTAACTACCTCATCTAGGCTAATTACCTTCTGACATATCCGGCGAAAAAATGAACATAAGCGAACTAAAGCAATGGCAACATGGTCAGGAAGTATGCTCTTGATCGGTACTTGCAACAAGTAATGTAACATGAAATGAGCATCATGGGTCTTGTAACCAGAAATCTTCTTTTCTGTTTGCTGCACACATCGAGCGATATTGGAAGCGCTGCCGTCTGGTAACTTTGCCCCTTTTCACGCACTACAAAATATTGTTTTCTCTGCTGCAGTCATTGAGAAGCATGCCTTTGCTAACTTAGTTCTTTTACCATCATTCGTATCTCTTGGTTGAAGGTTTTTCCTGATACCCATGTCTTTAAGGTCAAAACGCGCAGCTGCATGATCTTTTGTCTTTCTAGAAATATCCAAAAGAGTTCTAATTATGCTATCAACTATATTCTTCTCTATGTGCATGACATGAAGGTTGTGTCTAAACATGTTGAACTTCCAATATGGTAAATCAAAAAAGATTAACCGCTTTTTCCAATTTGAAATGCCATTCTTTGATCTCCTTTGCTTCTTCCCAAAAGAATTATCTACCCCTTGCAATATATAAAATACAGTTGTTCCATCTAACAACTGCGGTGGAGACCTAAGTTCAGTTTTCCCATTGAAAGATCTTTTATTATGTCTCCATGGATGGTTCATGGGTAAAAACCTTCGATGATCCATATAAATAGTCTTGTGGCTATGTTTCAGATATATAGAAGAAGTTTCATCATTACAACATGGACAAGCCAATTTTTCCTTTGTACTCCACCCAGATAACATAGCATATGCAGGGAAGACGTTAATTGTCCATAAAAGACATGCTCTCATGTTGAATGTTTTGTTCTCTTTGGAATCATATGTTTCGACACCTAACTCCCACAATTCTTTTAATTCTTCAATTAGTGGTTGAAGAAAGACATCAATATCATTTCTCGGTCATTGTGGGCCAGGAATGAGTAAAGAGAGCATAAAATAATCAGGCTTCATGCTCATCCAAGGGGGTAGATTATACACCATCAGAACAACAGGCCATGTACTATGTGTACTACTCAAAGTTCGAAACGGATTGAATCCGTCGCTTGCTAAGCCAAGTCTCACATTACGAGGCTCCTTTGCAAAATCTTCATGTCGATTTTCAAATGCTTTCCAAGATTCACCATCGGCAGGATGCCTTAACGACCCATCTTTAACATGTTCATTATGATGCCAAGACATAGCTTCAACCGTCCTTGTGCACATAAAAAGCCTTTGAAGTCTGGGAATCAAGGGGAAATGCCTTAGAATTTTTGCAGCAACTTTACGAGGCTTTTTAGATGAGGTAGCATCGTCCTCTTCTACATGATGCTCAATATAACGGGATGTTCCACAGACATGGCAAGATGAGTCATTCTCATGCCCGTTCCGATACAACATGCAATCATTGCGACATGCATCGATCTTTTGGTAGTCAAGACCCAAATTCTTCACCATATTCTTCGTTTTATCAAAAGAAGTAGGAATATTCAAATGTGACATTCCTTCTTTCAATAATTCTAAGAGAGAAATGAACGACGTATTACTCCAACCATGCAAGCATTTTAACAAGTAAAGACGGATGGTAAAGGATAATCTTGTGAATCCTTTACATCCAAGGTATAGTTCTTGGCTTGCCTCGTCTACCAATTTATAAAATTCTTTTGCACCTTCGTTAGGCCCCATGTTATGTCCATCAACTTGTGTAGTATCTCTGATTCTATCACGTTACAACTCATCAATATTATCATTGCAATTATATTCCTCATCTGTGTCATTGTCAACATCCATAGCAACAAGTGATTCCCCATGATTAAACCACCGCCTATAACCTTTTACGAGTCCATCGCATGTTAGATGGTCATACACGACATCCCTTCTTAACCAAAGTCTATTACAACACTTTGCACATGGGCATTGAATTTCTTCCCCTTGAGGAATTCCCAGTGATGAAAAAGCAAAGTGTAAAAACTTTTCTACACCGAGTTGATATTCTTTTTCATGCCGTGGTGTATCCATCCAATCCTTGGACACATTCATCGAAAACCTATATATTTCAAATAGATAGCTAAGTTTCTAGTTTGAAGTCTTTACTGCTAGTCTCACTAACTACGAGTCTAGCTTCCTAATTAACTAAGAGACAATATTTTCCAAGTCTCCAAAATACTTTGAAGGCATTGGACATAAAATAGAAAAGAAAATTAAATTTTAGCAATTCTTAAAGAAGGTCCTGAAGTGAGTGCCTCAGGAAAGCACTTAAGTTGTCCGCATAACATTAATAACAAATTAATAGATGTATTTAAATTTGCATGAACCAACCTTAAATACTGTCTTAATCCGTACAACACCAGCACCAAAGTAGTAGCGCAGCAAAAGCAGAATTAGAAAGGTAGCAGCGACAGCGAATAACGATTCGGCAGCAGATAATCAGTACCACAGCAACATCAAAGCAATACCACAGGAGCATCAGAATAAAAGAAGTGCTAGTAGTAGTGGATAGATAACTATCAAAAGCCTGTTGAAAAGCATAAAATTAAAATGCTCTTGAGAATTAAATTTTTTTCTTACTTTAAAACATAAAAAATACACGAATATAAACTCTTTTGAGAATTTTAATTCTCATCTTCAACCAGGGTGAGAGTGGCCCCTAACACTTGTCAGCCTATTTTTTTTTTACTGAAAAAAATAGCCATTGTAGCATGTAGGAACCAACCAGCAATTAACACATTTCTTGATTATTTTTCGCTGTTATATAAACTGTTTTATGAATTACTAGTACTATTTCAATTTTGACTTAAACCGGCAAGTATGTCTCAACTTTAATTTCTCTGAGATTAAAGTATATCTAGGCTGTGATTTTTCAATAATCTAATTTTAGGTCTCCTGATAAGTATACTTTAAATACAATCATTCTCAAGCCATAAGGTAATCATAATAATAATAAACTTCTACCTAAGAATAACTATATTAATTAAACATTACTCCATCAAATAGAAACAGCAAAGCATGAAAAATTATGCAACTCTCTTTTTCTGTCCACAGCAATCACCTTGGAAAGACATGAGCAAGCAACTCAGAATCAGAAGGATAATGGTCAATTTAAAAGACTAAAATCTAATCAGTTTTTTTTTAGATACTATATGTTAAAAAAAACTAACTATATATATTTTTTATCTATTTTATACACTAGCATAACAACATCTCAATGAAAGCAACAAAAGAAGACTGCTTCGATAGAAGGCAACTAGAGTTGTTAGTTAGCTAAATGCCTAAATTTTTTGCGTTTATTTAATTAATTAATTAATTATACTATTCAGTCACGCATAAACGGATCCCACAAGCTTTTCCATGCATGAACAGAAAAAGAGTCCTTAACTTGTTATATTGTAATGTATATATAAAATATAAATGTGAACTTGGATAGAGAAACAAGAATTCAGAATTGTGAACATGCATAAGTAACAAAACCTGTTATAGTTGTGAACTTCAGTAACAAAACAAAACATATTTTAGGCTAGCTAAGTAACAAGGATCAAATTCTTTGTAACAATCATTTGAAATTCTATCTTAGACATTACATATGGACTGTTTCACAGTTAAAAGTATGTCAAATTGCACAACCAGAATGAGCCCTACGACCTAGACTAGACCAGGAAGGGAAAAGAATATAATTCCATCTAGCTATAAGTTTTCTTGATGAAGACTATTAAATTCCAATCTGCAAGCAGCATGCTGAATAAATGAACAAATACAACAATATTTATCAAAACAACAAGAAAGGAAGAAAAAGGATCAATAAAAAATTAAAAATAAAAGCCGTAAACAATGCAAAAGTGGACACTTGTAGTTGAATTCTATTACAAACATATCTCCATAAAATTACATAAAGGAATCTTATATCCATGAGATTCACATCCCTAAATAATATCTCTAACAGCTTAGAACACTTGAAAGACCTCTGATGATCGGATAATTTATACGCTTTTTGGAATTGTTTTTACTATGTTTTTAGTATATTTTAGTTAGTTTTTATTAGTTTTTAAATAAAAATCACTCTTCTGGACTTTACTATGAGTTTGTGTGTTTTTCTGTGATTTCAGGTATTTTCTGGCTAAAATTGAGGGACCTGAGCAAAAATCTGATTCAGAGGCTGAAAAAGGACTGTAGATGCTGTTGGATTCTGACCTCCCTGCACTCAAAGTGGATTTTCTAGAGCTACAAAAGCGGCATTGGCGCACTCTCAATTGCGTTGGAAAGTAGCCATCCTAGGCTTTCCAGCAATATATAATAGTCCATACTTTACCCAAGATTTGATGGCCCAAACAGGCGTTCCAAGTCAGCTCAAGAATTCTGGCGTTTAACTCCAAAACTGGCACAAAAGCTGGAGTTAAACGCCCAAACTGGAACAAAAGCTGGCGTTTAACTCCAAGAGAAGTCTCTACACATGGAAGCTTCAATGCTCAGCCCAAGCACACACCAAGTGGGCCCGGAAGAAGATTTATGCATTAATTACTCATTTTTGTAACCCTAGGCTACTAGTTCTCTATAAATAGGACCTATTGATATTGTATTTTCATCTTTGTACACATCTTTGGACGTTTAGTCCCTAGACCTTGGAGGCTGGCCATTCGGCCATGCTTACACTATTATCACTTTTGTATTTTCAACGGTGGAGTTTCCACACACCATAGATTAAGGTGTGGAGCTCTGCTGTCTTTCATGAATTATTACAAAGTACTATTATTTATCTATTCAACTCAAGTCTATTTCTTCTCCAAGATATTCATTCGCACCAAAGAACATGATGAATGTGATGATTATGTGACACTCATCACCATTCTCACCTATGAACGCGTGACAGACAACCACTTCCGTTCTACATGCAAACAAGCTTGAATGTGTATCTCTTGGGTTTCTAATCTAAGATTATAACCTTCGTGGTATAGGCTAGAATTATCAGCGGCCATTCCTGAGATCCGGAACATCTAAACCTTGTCTGTGGTATTCTGAGTATGATCTGGGAAGGGATGACTGTGACGAGCTTCAAACTCGCGATTGTTGGGCGTGTGACAGACGCAAAAGGATCAATGGATCCTATTCCAACATGATCGAGAACCGACAGATGATTAGCCGTGCAGTGGCAGCGTGCGTAGAACATTTTCACTGAGAGGACGGGAAGTAGCCATTGACAACGGTGATGCCCAACATAAAGCTTGCCATGGAAAGGAGTATGAATGATTGGAAGAAGGCAATAGGAAAGCAGAGGTTCAGGAGGAACAAAGCATCTTCATACGCTTATCTGAAATTCCAACCAAAGAATTACATAAGTATCTCTATCTTTATTTTATGTTTTATTTATCTTTTAATTATCAATTCTTCATCACTATCTGAATTAGCCTGACTGAGATTTACAAAGTTACCATAGCTTGCTTCAAGCCGACAGTCTCCGTGGGATCGACCCTTACTTGCATAAGGTTTATTACTTGGACGACCCAGTGCACTTGCTGGTTAGTTGTGCAGAATTGTGACACAGTGTGATTCACGTTTAAGAGCTCCAAGTCCTTTGGCGCCATTGTTGATGATCACAATTTCCTGCACCAACCTCCACATCATTATGATATATAGTTGTGCAAGTGTATTCAAGTGAGACAGCGCAAACCAAATGCACCAATTCACGAAATTCAATATTAAAAGCACAAACAGTGGCAATCGGTAAGAATTAGTATCCAAATCCAGTAATAATAATCCAATAATTCAAGACAAAGACACCAGTAGCGTCAATTCTCAAAGCCTTTACGAAATTCAGAAAACATGGAAGGAGGAAGAAAAAAGAGGTAATACCATCAGCAGACATAGCAAAAACTAACAAGTTTCTTGGAGTCTTGTGGTGTAAATGGTAGAGCTTTGAAGAAATTGAATTTGTGAGATTGCTCCCTGAATTTGAGAAACAAGAATTTTTTGTTATTTATTCAAAGTAAATTACAACATATCAGCATGAAAGCCTTATGCATGGCACATATAATAAAGTCAGCTACAAAAAGTTAAATGGATAAAGCAGATACTACTAAGTACTCATTAATCAGCTTCAATATATTGGGTAGTAGCTATTAGATAGTTGATTAATTTTGAAGATTTCTGTTGCTTTCTGTCGGTGGAGAAATTAAATTAAAATTAAAATAATATAGGAATAACAATACATTATACATATACATATTGAAAATCATGTTACGGCTAATGCCCTTCATCATCAATTATTCGTCCCTTTAATTTTCTCTTAATATATATCTCATTAATCTTGGCATGAATTTCGTATATATTAGGAAAGGAAATGGATTAACCCATGAGAAAGAAATAAAAGAAAGATGAGAGAACTCAGAGAAGTGTGTTTATAAGGAAAAGAATCTTAAACCAAGGATTGAATTTTGGAAGTTAATTTTACAATTCGTGTAGGAACTTATGCAACATCCAAATGGTGCATTCATGCTTCATTTCTACTAAGATTCAGTCAAATAAACCAAAACACAATGAAAACATAGGACCATGAACTCATGTTTGGTGATGATAACAATGGTCTCGAAAACAAATAGCTGCTTCTAAATTGACAAAAATGAAACAGTTTTCAAATATATAAGTAACTTTAAATAATTTTAGCAAGAATTTAATTGTAAATTGTGCTCTATACAGAGGATGAAAACTAACTTGAAGGTACAACCATTATGAGTGAACAGCAAATAATAATCAGGGGCACCCACAACTGCTAACTCAATACACTCCTCAAATGGAATCAAATCCTCAAAGTTACTAGTTGAAATTGCAAATGCCTCATGTTCAAATTTACTGGTACAGTGGTATGTGATGCCCAATAAACAGATTAGAATATCCATAATACTCATCAATGAGAAGACACCAAAGAAGTCACATCAAAGAAGTTGGTGAATCTAATATATATAAAGGTCATAATATCCTCTTTGGTATGTGAAACAAACTATGGATATAGATTCTAATTGACAAATGGTAATTAATTAGAAGTAACAAGAGTATTGTATATTTTTATAGCTAAAATAAAAATAAAGATATGAGCTAGATTCCATGTACATTGAGAAATTATTGTTGATCAGAAGCAAAATGAAGCATACTCCAATGTAATCACATCATTAGTTTAACAGTTTTACATTACTCATATGTTCCAACACATGAACATAGGACACGATAGCTTAAATGAACCTATAGTCACTACCATTACAGAAACCAATTTAAAATAACCAAAATGAAGATACAGTGAGCCAGTAAGAGAAAATTACCAGAGCCAGTAGCAGTAATAGCTTGCCTATACTTTTTGTCCCGGGCTTAAATACAAAATAGATTTCTTTAGTAAGTTGCAAACAAAGTAAAAGAGCAAAGTCAGTCATGAAATCACTATGATGGTTTTTTGACAAGATAATTAGAGGCTTGGTCCAGAAAAAAATTAATAAGGACAATTTTTCGTTTAGCAGCTGAAGTTCTTGCGCAATGAACCAAAACCCAAGGAGGAACCCTTACAAGTGTGCAATCTCATATAATCCAAAATTGATGTCATAAATCACTGACAAGGAAAACGGCATCATCAAATTCGAAGCATGAACATGTCATAAATCTTCAAACAAAGCAAACATGCAAATAAACACGCGAATCATGAACCCCCAAATATTCAAATTACAGTGCGATTTAATACAAAAAAAGGAACAAACTTTTTTCTTTGCAACTTGCTTAACCAGCTCAACATGACAACACTTAAACCGATTAATCAATTCGACAAAGCGTCCCTTGAATCATTAAAAAAAACACTGATTTTGAACGAGGAGACAAAACTCACACACTAAGGAAATGAATAAAAATCACATGCAAAGACGAAGTATATGAAATGAGACAGAGAGAATGAAAGATGAAATTACCAACAAGTGAGGGCTTCGTCGTCCTGGGCTTCGTCACTGGTCTTCGTCATTCTGGGCTTCGTCACAATGTAGCCATCAGATTTGCTGAGTGACTTACAAAGAAGAGGACTTACAAGAAGCAAGAAGCAGGAAGGCAGCGGCGCGGAAGGGGTTAGGGGGTTAGGGTTTTGCAGCGACGGAAGGGATGAGTAGCGGCAAAGGGGAGCATCCACGGTGACTGAGCGGAGGGAGTCACTTAGCTTCCAGAGATAGTCACCGAAGAAGGAGGGTTGGGAGTGCCAGAAGAGGGATTTCCGGCAGAGGCATTGCAATCGGAGCGTCGTTCTTCACGGAGGAGTGTGGTCGGAGTGTCGTCGCGCGGTGTGGGCGAGGCACAATGAAGGACGAGGAGTTAGGGCATAATGGAGTAAGTGTCTCGTCGCTGGGGCTTTTGATGGAAGAGTAGTTAGCGCAAAGCACGAATGAGAAGGGGTTAGGAAAGAGCAAGCACAGTACAATGAAGCTTTTTCTCTAAGTTTTTTGTGGTGGCTTTTTTTCTCTGTCTTTAAACGAAGAGGGGTTTTTCTAATTTATCCGATCCCTACCTTTTTTTTTCGGGGAAACCTTTTGGCCACGCTTTCAAAACGTGCCAAAAGGCTTCTCATAAACGGCTATGCTTTTTAAACGCCGCAATAACAAAATTCTGTTGCTACGCTTTAAAAGCATGCCGGTTTCTCTGCACGGCTACGCTTTTTAAGCGTGGCAAATAAAAGCGTGGCCAAAACTCGCATCAATTGCCACTCTCATAAAAGCATGGCCATTGACACTTTTCACCACGCTTTTGAAGTGTAACAAAAAAAAAGTGGCCAAATCTTTATTTTATCGCCACCCTCATAAAAGCGTGGCCATAGACCACTTTTGGCTACGCTTTTAAAGCGTAGCAAAAAAAAAAGCGTGGCCATAGGACTTTTTTTTTGTAGTCTAAGTAGCAAAATATAACCTCAACAATAGAATCCAACAAAGATTATAAACATAATAATGTTAAGGTAACATCCCTTTTTAATACTTAGCAGCAATTAATGGTAAACAAGAATAACAATCCAACACTTACAATGAAAAAGAGAAAATGAAATGAAAACTAACTAATCAACTAACAAACTAACTAATTAGTTAACTAAAATAAATAGTTATTACTGGTGTTTGGGAGCGTTGGATGAGGGGTAGAAGAAGGAAAGAAGAAAGGAGAAGGAAAGAAATGGAAAGAGGAGAAGAAAAGAGATGTGTTGAAGGAAGGACATCCGCGCGTACGCGAGCATGGCACGCGCGCACGGATGGTGGTGCAATGAACGCGACACGTACGCGTACATGGCCCGTCCGTGTCGATGGCTTATTTCAAGAGTGATGCGTACGCGTCATGTACGCGTACGCGCGAGTGGTTTTGTGCCTAAGGCACAATGCGCGCAACGTTCGCACAACTCTCAGGTTTTTGGCTTGGGGGTGGAATTTGTCAATCCACGCGTATGTGTACATGGCGTGTCCGTGTGGGTAGGGGAAAATGCTTGATGCACATGTACGCGTACAGTGCGCGTACACGCGGATGGTGCTCTATTTTTTCAAAAATGTTTTCTATGTTTTTGCACCAATCCAAGCATTCCAAACCTCCAAACAGCTACCAAAACACCATAAAACCTTATTTAACACACTAGACTACCAATTATACTCAACAAATCAACCAAAAACATGAATTTAAACTAATTACCAATATGTATAAAAAGAGAAAATGAAAAGAAGTTACCATGGTGGGGTGTCTCCCACCTAGCACTTTTGTTTATTGTCCTTAAGTTGGACTTATGGGGAGTGATAAACCCATATTTTATGATTCATCTTGTGCTCAATTAAGTGTTTTTATCAAATTTTCACCCACTTATTCATGTAAATTGCATGGTTTTACTATTCCTTCCTTATTTTATGATATATGTGAAAACATGTTTCCTATGCTTTAAAAATATTAAATTTAATTATCCTTTATTACCATTCGATGCCGTGATTTGTGTGTTAAGTATTCTCAGGCTTCATAGGGCAGGAATGGATTAATGGACAGAAAGGAAACATACAAAAATGGAAGGAAAGCCCAAAAATGGAGTTTTGAAGAAAAGGCAGCGACGCGCACGCTTGAACGATGCGGACGCGTGTCTAGCGCGAAATGGCAGCGACGCGTACGCGTGGACGACGCGGACACGTGCCTAGAGCAGAACACAAATGAGACGGACGTGTGACTGATGTGCACGCATGACAAAGAAAACTCCAAACCACGCGAACGCGTGACCCACACGCACGTGTTACGGACGCCACATGCAGTAATTTGCAGAAGTCGCCCCCAGCGATTTCTGGGCCCCTTTTTGGCCCAAATCCAAGCCCAGAAACACAGAATACGAGCCAGAGAATGGAGGAATCAAAGAGAAGTGATTAGAAAAACTTTCAAATACACAAAATTTTAGGTTTTAGATGTAGTTTTAGAGAGAGAGAGGCTCTCTCCTCTCTCTTAGGTTTTAGAATTAGGATTTCTCTTATTTTATGGTTATTTTCTTCATACCAGGTTCAATGTTCTTTTACTTTTTATGTTCTCTTCTATTTTTATTTACTCTAATGCTTTTACTTGTATTTGACTTATGTTGCCCAATTGGCTTATGAACTCTTCATGTTAAGATTTGAATATTCTATTTAATATAATTGAGGTATTTCAGATTTATAATTATTTTATTCAGTTATTGATGCTTTTAATTTAATTTAAGATTTATTCCCTTTTTGCTTTGGTTAAGTAATTGGTAACACTTTAGTTATCAGACTCAGCAGTTGATTGAAAATTGGGAATTGCTGATTGATTTGGATCGCTCTAAAGCTAGTCTTTCCACAGGAGTTGACTAGGACTTGAGGATCAAATTGATTGCTCCACTTGACTTTCCTTTATTTAGTAAGGGTTAACTAAGTGGGAGCAACGACAATTCTCATCACACCTGATAAGGATAACTAGGATGGGATTTCCAGTTCTCATACCTTGCAAGAGATTTTTATAATTATTAATTTATTTTTCTTGTCATTTAAATTACTTTTTCCTTATTTTAAAAACCCAAAACAAAATGTACTTTTTTCATAACCAATAATAAATCATACTTCCCTGCAATTCCTTGAGATACGACCCAAGTTTTGAATACTTTGGTTATAAATTTTATTGGGTTCTTTTACTTGTGACAACCAAAATTTTTGTACGAAAGGATTCTCTGTTGGTTTAGAAACTATACTTACAACGTGATTATTTTTATAAAATTCTTTACCAGCGAAGAACCAATCGTCAAAATGACGCCGTTGCCGGGGAGTTACAAACGTGTGCCTTATTATTGGTTATTGTAAATATTTTATTTTGCTTGTTTATTTGCTTTTATTTTGTTTTTAATTTTTATTAGCTACTATGACTTCTCACCCCCGTCACTTTGAGTTTGGTTTAATTTTTAATTTTTATTTGCTATAAAAGGAACATGCATCAAGGTCAAAACAATCAAAAATGGAAGGAGCCTCGAGGATCTGATCAACCCTTTCGGCAACAACACCTTTCAAGATACCATGGACAACGACCATTCTACAATGCATGCCAAGACAATAGTTATGGTGGACCTACTCGTGACAACCAACCCCCAGCAATTTACTATGGTCAAAAGCCATTCCGAGGTGCGTACCAAGATGATAGATACGATGGAGCCTTGTGGTTACCAACAAGCCCCATCATACGCCTATAACCTACCTCCTCAACATAGCTATGAACCACCACACTCACAAGCTACCTACCAACACTCACCTCCATATGCCCCTAACCCTTACCCACCCCAATTCCAATCCAATTACTCCCAAGAATCACCACTTCTATATGCACCATGTCCATATCCATCAACCCAAGAATCACAGGAACGTCTCAAGAAAACAGTGGATAAATTTCACGTAACCCTTCACCAATTGGATCAAGCGAAAAATTGATTAGCTTCCCGATGTTCGGACACTCAAGGAAGCCCCATGGCTTCATGTGGGCAATCTAATGAAGAACGTAGCATAAAGGAAATACTAGAAACTTCAGTGGACAGTATGGAGCATGATTTTGTACTGGAACAAGTAGAGAAAGCCGTAATTGCGAAGAAGAAGAATTGGTTGAAGACTTAGGAGACGCTGAACCTCCATGGGAAATAAGAATTGTGAAAAATTCTGCCAAGCAGTTTGCAATCGATGCTAAGGAGGATAGTGCACAACCCCTGAAGCATGTATCTTATGAAGAACTGAACGGAATAGATCAAGAATCAAGTTTTCTTGGTACTGATAACTATGAATCAAGTTCTCCTAGTAATGAACTGTTCTCTGAGATTGAAGAATCTTCCCCAAGTGAAAACGAAGATGATGCGGAGGTAGACTTTTCTCAACCTCCAATTTATGACTTGAGTGATGAGGAAGATATCGAAGACTTTGATCAAGACGTGGTTGCATTTGAAGAAGTTTGCAAAGAAGTGGAGGAATTCACAGAAGAATACAAGGGAGTAGAGCTTGCAAAACCACTGGAAACACCTATCCCAAGGCCATTACCACCCAATACAAACTTCATGCGGGTAAAATGCTTAGCCTTTATCTTTACTTTTCCACTTGAATATGGTTTGCTTGAAACAGATGGCCAGCTTAGAGCTCTTTGCGGCTTTAAGAGTAAGAAGGAAATGGATCGCACTCAGAGCTGGTATGCAGGATTCAATAAAGCTCCACGCTTCAATTTGAGGTACAAGGATTGGTTTCGAGTTTGATTGAATGGGCCTCGAAGGACATTCGGTCATCTTAGTGAGAATTCAAATTCCATACTACCTGGCTGGAAAACTATAGATCAAGACGAAGATGGGTCCAGAAGCAAGGTTTGGGACCCTGGAATTTATCATGACAATTACTACCCTTGGAGCTTAAAAACCTGCTTTGATTTGCTCAAAGGCTTTACATGCCTAGTTTGAGACAGCGGAGTATATTGGAACTGCAAACGTTGGTGGAGATTTCTGGACGAGTTCAAACACAAGCCACCATGACAATGAGCTCATCAAACGTCCAACTTAAGGACTTTAACAAAAAGTGCTAGGTGGGAGACAACCCTGATGCCAGGGCATTTCGGCTAGTTTCACTGACCTTTTCTTTACTGTTTTAGGGTAGTTTCATGCATTTTCTTAGGAAATAAGCAAGTTTTGGGTAGAATCTCACTTACATCTTGGTTCAACCAAACATTGTGAATTTTATACGATTTCATGAGAATTATGCATGAATTTAATGACAAATTGGATGATGCATGACTCATAACTTGGATTAGAGCTTTGATGCACTTTATTTTCTTGATTTCAGGACAAAGGAAGCAAGGAAAAGCCACGTTAGTAGCCACGTTAGTCTAACTAACGTGACCACTAACGTGGAATGGGAGCTAGCTTGCAACGTTAATGAGAAAAGTGATCGCCAATAACGTCTTCGAAGCCATCATAGCCCACGTTAACTACATTAACGTGGTAGTTAACGTGGAGGAAAAGGAAGCTCCAAGCGTTAGTGGTAAAAGTGAGTGCCACTAACGCTCCAAAAGGGCAATTGGCCACGTTAAGAGTCACGTTAACTCAGTTAACGTGAACTCTAACGTGGAAGAGGAAGATAATGCCAACGTTAGTGACACTCACCTTTGTCACTAACATTGGACTAAGCCCATATTGGCTATGTTAAGAGCCACGTTAACTTAGTTAACGTGAACTCTAACGTGGAAGGAGCAAGGAATCGCCAACGTTAGTGACACTCACCTTTGTCACTAACGTTGGAGATGGCAATCAACACCACGTTAGTGGTCACGTTAATGTAATTAACGTGAGGCACTGATGTGGGAAAGGGGCGTTTTAGAGCGTTAGTGAAAAAGGTAGGTGTCACTAACGCTCTCGAAGATTTGGCAAGCCTACGTTAAAGGTCACGTTAACTATACTAACGTGAACTCTAACGTAAGGAGAAAGGGGTACTATCAACGTTATTGGGAAAGGTAAACCCCAGTAACGTTTGCAAAGGGCCAAGAGGCAACGTTAGTGCCACTAACGTTGAAGTTAACGTGGACCATTTTGGGTTAGGAATGTTAGTGAAAAAGTTGATTGTCACTAACGTTCTCGACCCCACATTTTCACTTAACGTTAACACCACTAACACCCTAAACTAAAGTCCATGCCTACTGCACACTTTCTCTGCAAGTGAAGCTGAGCCCACTAAAGATGATAACTGCTTCAACTCAAGATCCAAAGGCCCATATCCAAGACTTGAAGAGCTAACTAGAAGATCAGAAGAGTAGTATAAATAGGAGTAGTTTTGAACTAGAGAAGGGCTTTTAGGTTGAGAGGACTACTCTCTGTATAATTTTACTTTCTCTGCAACTTCTAGTTTTACTTTTAGAATGTATTCTCCATCTTTGTTTTCCATTCCCATAGCCATGAACAACTAAAACCCTTTCATTGGGTTAGGGAGCTCTGTTGTAATTTGATGGATCAATAATAGTTTTCATTATTCTTCTTCTTCCTTTTCTCTTGATTTTACTAGAAAGCTTTCAATCTTCATCCAATTAGGTAGTTGTCTTGGAAAAGAAGCTATTCATACTTGGATCTCTTCGGAACCCTGGAAGAGGAATGAAGAGATCATGCTAGAAATGCTTTCTCATGTTGGACCAAATTGGGGGTTGGGCGGATATGGTGACATATAATTCTCCCAATACTTTGATTTGGAAATACATGTGGTACAATCAGTGACCATAATTCATCTCTTCTCATGAGAAATTAGGCCAAGGAATTGGCTATTGATCAAGATTTGAGAGATTGAATTACCAAGATATTGGAATTCAATCACTTAAGATTGCCAAGGAGATCAATGAATGCATTGATTGAGGAAGAGATGAAAATGAACTTGATCCGGAGAATGCAACATCTCCTAAGCCCAATGAATCCCCCATTTCTGATCTTACCCATTCTCTTTACTTTCTGCCATTTACTTTCATGCTAAATTCCCCATTCCCCATTTAAGATTTTGCAATTTACTTTCCGTCATTTATATTCAGCTCTTTATTTTCAGCATTCACATTTTCTGCCATTTACTTTCCCGCCATTTAATTTCCTACAATTCTCAAATCAAATTTTGCTTAGCTCAACTAGAACATTCCTCCAATTAAAGTTGCTTGACCAATCAATCCCTGTGGGATTCGACCTCACTCTATTGTGAGTGTTTACTTGACGACAATTCGGTATACTTGTCGAGGGAAATCTGTTGAGAGACAAGTTTCCGTGCATCAAACCCACCATGGTATGATCGTTCCTTTTTCAATTTTAATTTTATTTCATTTTGTTTGTTTTTAAGTTTTATCTTATTCTATTTTATTGAACCTGGAATTATTCATAACATCTATATCAGCATTGCACTTTGCATCCTGCATATAAAAAAAAATTGCGCCCCACGCGTGCGGATGGGCCACGCATGGGCATCGATTCTAAATCGACGTAACAATCCAACGCCCAGAAAGTTGGGCTAAAATCGTGCGGCTGGTGTGTGTTAGGCACAATATGGGCCACGCGATAGCATAGGTAACGCATACGTGTCACATGAATATTATTGCCCCCTAAATGGAAATAGAGAGTTGCGCCAAAACGACGCTGGAATTGTGCGTTTAGCACAATTCAGAGCGACGCGTATGCGTCACTTTCATTTTCCTTCAATCACGCGATCACGTCAATGACACGTCCGCGTCATTGCCTTTCCACCCAAATCACGCGATCGCGTGATCCACGCGTTTGCGTGGATTTAAATACACTAACCCCCTTCGATGCAGAACCTAACCATTTTGCGTCCCCAAACCCTCAACCCCTCAGCGCCCCTCTTCTCCCTCCTCTGCAACCACCATCGCTGCCAACCCACCCAGCACCGCCGCGCCGCGTCCCTGACACCGCGCCGCCCTCGCCAAAATCCCTCCCTTCCCTTCCTTCTCTCCTCTCCCTCCCCTTCTCCCTCCACTGTCACTGCCCCATCACCGCCCTTGTCGCTGCGCCGCCTCACCAAGCCGCCACCACCGTCGCCGTGCCCCCACTGGCCACCATGCTCCTCTTCCTCCGCTCCTCGCCCCTTCTTCTCCTTCCCTCCCCCATATCCCCCTTTCATCCCCAACCACCAAATCGCCACCCTGCCTCCACCGAACCGCCGCCGTGACCGCCTCCCAGCGCCGCCGTGTCACCATCACCACCATCTCTCTGAGTCCAAATTCTATACCTCCGTCCACCAGGTTACGCCGAACACCGATTCCTGTTCCAAGTTACTTAGTTAGTCACATATTTCTTTTTTCAAATTTTGTTCAAATTCGGATTGTTAGATGCATGATCGTAGTGGATTTTAGGTGGTTAGGTAGCTAGGATGTGGTTAGTGGATTTAGGCCTGATAATTGCGCCGCTCTTGTTACATGTTTTATCTGTTTCGTAATTTTGAAATTGCTGTGATGATAATGCTGTTCATATGCTGCTCCTTACCATTCTTTAATGCAGATTGAGTTTGTTTACTCTAAATTCATGTGAATTACTATTTGTTACTCTTTTCTGCACTACCTTATTCTCATATGAACTGTTTCTGCTGCTGTTTATTACCCGGGATTGACCAATTTTTAGCCGAAATGCTGCCAAAATTTTTTCAGTAAATTGTTTCACTCAACTCCCATTCATGAATTTGTTTTGGAAATCTCAAGCTTTGCACTAATTGGTTTGAACCAATGCAATTCATGAATGCACGGGCTAGCTTTCTTATTCTTTCTGGTTCCCTTATTCATTAAATAACATTATTGATGATTTCACTTTAATTTTGCAATTCTTTTCTATGATTAATCATCAATAATCTACAATATTTACTTGAATTTGAGTTACTTGTTATTCAAATTTGTCCAATTTTAGTTAATTGGGAACCACAACACCATGCCACTTACTTTAACTTCATTTTTAACTCTTAACTACTTTAACTTTCTAACTTTTCTATTAGCTTTCAATTAACCATTTTAAAACCACTTCAAGGCATGATTACTGTTTTTCCTGTTTAACAACAATTCCGCACATCATAGATCTTGGATTGTGATTTTTTTCTTCTCCAACTTTTAACTTGCATACAATCCAAAATTTTACATCTATTTAACTCATTTCATGCTTATATTGCTATTTTATTCCTCTTTTGCAATTCTATGCTTATATTGATAAAATCATATTTGCTTACCTGTTTTCCTGCTTTAGTTTTTAAACTGTATCCTGGTACTTGTACTTTTCAGGATGTCTGACCCTAAAAGCAAAGGAAAGGGCAAGGCAACCACAGGCAAAAAGAAAAAGAGGAGAATCCTCTACTTCTATATTGGATATCCTCCATGATGATTCCTGGCGGGAAAAGAATTTTACCCCGCAGGAAAAGGCTGATCAGTTGGTGCCTGCCACTGACCCAGTAAAGTTTGCCAACAGATACTGTGAGCTTAAATATCCGGTCTTTGCATCTTCCAGGAACCTATACCTGGAAAAGACCCTGAAAATTCCAGAAGAACTCAAACAATACACCTCAGAACAAATTAAACAGAGAGGCTGGTTCTTCCTGGATAGGAACTTGACTGAAGTCAACTCATCCTAGGTCAATTCTACTGCAACTACTTCAAAACATCCCTGAATGTAGTGCAACTCAGAGGCAAGCAGATTCTGGTTACAGAGGAAGTAATTGAAGAAATCTTCAAACTCCAGCCTAAATCAGATCAACCAGATGGTTACCAAAAGGCTGAAGAGGATATGAGATTCATGATATTTGACTGGGATGCAGTGAGGAGGACTATAGCTCTTGATCCTACCGTCCCATGGGTCATGGGTAAGACAACAACAAACCCAAAGGGAATTAAGCTTATCTATCTGAATGATGAGGCTCGGCTTTGGCAACAGATTCTAAGTAACTACATGATGCCGAGCACTTATGAGACAGAGGTGCCAACAGCCATGATTACCCTCATTTGGTGTGTGATGGAGGGCAAAGACCTATATCTTCCCCGCTTTTTCTGGTATTACATGGCCAGGGTCCATGTCAGAGGCACTCTACCCTTTCCCTACTTGATTACTCAGCTGGGCCGCCAAGCTGAGGTGCCCTAAGAGATTGCTGATGAAAAGCCAACTGCCGCAGACTGCAAGAAGATTATCCCTCACAGCAGGAAGTTCCAGGCTTTGAGCTACTGACCTCCATTTCTCACTACCTCCGCTGAGGCAGCCACATCCTCTACTGCCCCTTCACCTACTGCCCCAGCCACCACCACTGCACCCTCACCTGCTCTCGAGCCCATTTATCACCTCGTGCACCGACTCTTCACACGCCTGGATCGCATGGAGTGTCGTAACAAGTGACGCTATGAGAACTTAATGGTGATGATCCGATCCGACAGTGACAACCTCTCCGAGCCTGACACACCATCGGAGCCATCTAATGCGAAGGCGGACGATCATGAGGAGGAGGCACGTGTAGAGGTTGAGCAAGCAGGGGATGAGAAGGCTGCACCACGTCATGAGAAACTCCATCAGATACAGCCAGCAGATCTCGAGGTCCCTCTACAGACAGAGCCTCTACTTTAGCAGGCAGACCCTCCACCACTCATAGAGACTGCAGACCCTCGGCCACCACCGAGACACCAGCAGCACATCCTTCTGGAGATGCCACTTCCTCACATCCTTCTGGCGAATCTTTTTAGTGAACCACTTTCGAACTCTTTTTATCCTATTATGTTTATTTTCTGTATTTTATTTTATTTTATCTTATTTATCTTTCAGCACTCGCACATTTTCCTTTTACGGTATTTCAGTCTACTTTATTATATTTTACACTTTGGTTTGTATATATATTAGATATTTAGTTTAGTTTGCACCTTTAGCTTATTAAGTTGTGATATAGAAAATATGGATTAATTAGCTTAGTTTACCCTTTTAGCATATGATAATTTGGTTTAATTAAAAATAAAAGAGTAAACTAGAAACTTTAATATAACAGAATCATAACAATCCATACACCTTATATATATATATATATAGCAATAAATGTTGGTTAATTGACAACATTTTTCAAGGAAAATACTAACTTTTAGAAGAGCCATTCTAAGATTCACATTGAGTTAAATGGAAACTCTTGATTTCTACTTGCATGACATACATAACTGATATATGGTTTTTGAGCCAAAGAACACACAACCCGTGAGTTTTTGACCTTAACTGTATGGTTATATTTAACCATAAATTTCATTCCTGTGTGTTTCTCACTTCTTTTCTATGCTTGCAATCTTTACTTTGTTTCAGTCTATATGTCCAATATAGAATGTATTTACATACTTGCATGTGATTGAGGCCATTATTCATCTTTGTTCACTTATCCCAAATAAGCCTACCCTTTTAAGTTACCCTTGTTTGCCCCCTTGAGCTTTTAATCCCCTTTTGTTCTATAACCCCATCACTAACCTTAAGCAGAAAAACAAAATTAAAAATCCCAAATTGAATCTATGGTTAGCTTAAGATAGAGATTGTGTATCCACTAAGTGTGGGGAAACGTGAGAACATGGGTTGATAGGAAAGGATTAAATTAATAAAATAATAAAAAATCTGGGAGCTGATGCCAGGGCATTTTGGCCAGTTTCACTAATCTTTTCTTTATGGTTTTAGGGTAGTTTCATGAACTTTCTTAGGAAATAAGCAAGTTTTGGGTAGAATTTCACTTACATCTTGATTCAAGCTAACATTGTGATTTTTATATGAATTCATGAGAATTATGCATGAATTGAATGACAAATTGGATGATGCATGTCTCATAACTTGGACTAGAACTTTGATGCACTTTATTGCTTGATTTCAGGACAAAGGAAGCAAGGAAGAACCACGTTAGCAGCCACGTTAGTCTAACTAGCGTGACCTCTATCGTGGAAGGGGAGCTAGCTTGCAACGTTAATGAGAAAAGTAATCGCCAATAACGTCCTCGAAGCCATCATAGCCCACGTTAATTGCCACGTTAACTACATCAACGTGGTAGTTAACGTGGAAGAAGAAAATGAAGCCAACGTTATTGACACTCACCTTTGTCACTAACGTTGGACCAAGCTCATATTGGCCACATTAAGAGCCACGTTAACTCAGTTAATGTGGACTCTAACATGGGGAAACAAAAGAATGACCAACGTTAGTGACACTCACCTTTGCCACTAACGTTGATCTAAGCCACTTTGAGCCACGTTAGTTGCCACGTTAACTCAGTTAACGTGGACTCTAACGTGGAGGGAGCAAAGAATCACCAACGTTAGTGACACTCACCTTTGTCACTAACGTTGGGATGAGCCACTATGAGCCACGTTAACTCCCACGTTAACTACATTAACGTGGAAGCTAACGTGAGTAAAAGGGATGATGAGCCAACGTTAGTGACACTCACCTTTGTCACTAACGTTGGAGATGGCTAGTTAACGTGGGAAGTAGGGGCATTTTGGAACGTTAGTGACAAAGGTAAGTGTCACTAACGTTCTCAAAGATGTGGCAAGCCTACGTTAAAGGTCACGTTAGCCACACTAACGTGAACTCTAACGTAGGGAGAATGGAGGATTCTCAACGTTATTGGAAAAAGTAAGTCCCAATAACGTGTGCGAAGGACCAAGAGGCAACGTTAGTGGTCACGTTGATGCCACTAACGTTGAAGTTAACGTGGAGCATCCTTGGGTTAGGAATGTTAGTGAAAAAGGTGATTGTCACTAACGTTCTCGAACCCACACTTTCACTTAACGTTAACGCCACTAACGTCCTAAGCTAGAATCCCTGCCTACTTCACATTTTCTCTCTGCAAGTAAAGCTAAGCCCACTGAAGAAGATAACTGCTTCAACTCAAGATCCGAAGGCCCATATCCAAGACTTGAAGAGCCAACTAGAAGATCAGAAGAATAGTATAAATAGGGAGAACTTTGAACTAGAAAAGGAGCTTTTGGCATTATTAGAATTACTCTCTGTATTTTACTTTCTCTGCAAATTTTAGTTAAATCTCATAATGTACTATCCATCTATGCTTTTCATTCCCAGAGCTATGAACAACTAAACCCCTTTCATTGGGTTAGGGAGCTCTGTTGTAATTTGATGGATCAATAATAGTTTTCATTATCCTTCTTCTCTCTTTTCTCTTGATTTTATTGGAAATCTTTCAATCTTCATCCAATTCAGTAGTTATCTTGGAAAAGAAGCTATTCATACTTGGATCTCTTCTGAACCTTAGAAGAGGAATGAAGAGATCATGCTAGAATTGCTTTCTCATGTTGGGCCAAATTGGGGTTTGGGCGGATATGGTGACATATAATTCTCCCAATACTTTGATTTGGAAATACATGTGGTATAATCAGTGACCACACTTCATCTCTTCTCATGAGCAATTAGAACAAGGAATTGGCTATTGATCTGATTTGAGAGATTGAATTACCAAGGAATTGGAATTCAATCACTTAAGATTGCCAAGGAGATCAATGAATGCATTGATTGAGGAAGAGATGAAAATGAACTTGATCCGGAGAATGCAACATTTCCTAAGCCCAATGAACTCCCCATTTCTGATCTTACCCATTCCCTTTACTTTATGCCATTTACTTTCATGCTAAACTTCCCTTCCCCATTTAAGATTTTGCAATTTACTTCCCGTCATTTAATTTCTGCTATTTACTTTCCCGCCATTTAATTTCCTGCAATTCTCAACTCACTTTCTGCTTAGCTCAACTAGAACATTCTTCCAATTAAAGTTGCTTGACTAATCAATCCCTGTGGGATTCGACCTCACTCTACTATGAGTTTTTACTTGACGACAATTCGGTATACTTGCCGAAGGAAATTTGTTGAGAGACAAGTTTCCGTGCATCAGGAGCATGCTCATGTGAAACCAAAATAATTAAAAATACCATGTGCATTGAAAATGTTGTGTTTATGTTTCAAAAAAAATTATTTTTAATTAAATAAATAAATGAGGGGACAAAATCACCCCAATAATAAGTAAAAAAATCAATGCACATGGAGGTAAAATGAAAATAAACTTGGTGCATGAGTATGTGACACAAAAGTAGAAAATTATGGGAAGACTAGGATAATCTTTAAATTATATAGAGTATGTATATGTTAGGTTAGATCTTAAACTAATCAAAGATTCAATTTATAGCTCACTTAGCCTCATATACATATCCTCACCTTTACCTTGGCCCCATTACAACCTTGAAAAAGACCTCATGATGTTTGTATGCATACATTATATATTTGTTGATTGGTTAGATGAAGAACAAAGTTTTAAAAAGCATGAATAGAAAAAAATAGAGTGATCAACCCCAAACACTGAGCGACTAGAGAGTAAACACAATTCCAGTGAGGATTCAATAGCTCATCTCCATATATCCAAATTTAATTATTAATTGTCTTGCAAGTTTGTGAATTCCTTTAGGCTTTAACATGATTATTAATTATTAATTATCAATTGTGAAAGTGCTTTAACATAATTTAGGCTTGGCTATGCATATATGATTCTTTGAAAAATTTAACTCAATTTAGCCACATTTAAGCTTTATATATATATATATAGGTGGATAATAATTAGAATTGCATGATTCATTTAGGTAGCTTGCATTTATAATAGATTGCATTGCATAAGATTCCACCATTCTATCTCCATTCTTTTCTTTTGGATTTAGCATGAGGACATGCTATTGTTTAGGTGTGGGGAGGTTGATAAACCCATATTTTATGATTCATCTTGTGCTCAATTAAGTGTTTTTATCAATTCTACACCCACTTATTCATGTAAATTTCATGGTTTTACTATTCCTTCCTTATTTTATGATATATGTGAAAACATGTTTCCTATGCTTTGAAAATATTAAATTTAATTATCCTTTATTACCATTCGATGCCGTGATTTGTGTGTTAAGTATTTTCAGGCTTCATAGGGCAGGAATGGCTTAAAGGACAGAAAGAAAACATACAAAAATGGAAGGAAAGAACAAAAATAGAGTTTTGAAGAGAAGGCAGCGACGCGCACGCCTGAACGACGCGGACACATGTCTAGCGTGAAATTGCAGCGACGCGTACGCGTGGATGACTGGTGCACGAAATTGTGATCATCAATGGCGCCATTAACATGGTACGCTCAATTGTAATCTCAACTTTTTATCACAACTTCACACAACTAACCAGCAAGTGCACTGGGTCGTCCAAGTAATAAACCTTACGTGAGTAAGGGTCGATTCCACGGAGATTGTTGGTATGAAGCAAGCTATGGTCACCTTGTAAATCTCAGTCAGGCGGATATAAAATAGTTATGGAGTTTTCGAACATAAATAATAAATAGACAAAAAATAAAGATAGAAATACTTATGTATATCATTGGTGAGAATTTCAGATAAGTGTATGAAGATGCGTTTGTTCCTCTGAACTTCTACTTTCCTGCTGTCTTCATCCAATCAATCTTACTCCTTTCCATGGCTGGCTTTATGTAAGGGCATTACCGTTGTCAATGGCTACATCCCATCCTCTTGTGAAAATGGTCCAAATGCTCTGTCACAACACGGCTAATCATCTGAGGTTCTCGATCATACTGGAATAGGATTCACCCTCCTTTTGCGTCTGTCACTACGCCCAGCACTCACGAGTTTGAAGCTCGTCACAGTTATTCAATCCCTGAATCCTACTCGGAATACCACAGACAAGGTTTAGACTTTTCGGATTCTCATGAATGCCGCAATCAATCTAGCTTACACCACGAAGATTCTGTTTAAGAGATCTAAGAGATACTCATTCAATCTAAGGTAGAACGGAAGTGGTTGTCAGGCACGCGTTCATAGGGAATGATGATGATTGTCATGTTCATCACATTCATGTTGAAGTGCGAATGAATATCTTAGAAGCGGAACAAGTTGAATTGAATAGAAAAACAATAGTACTTTGCATTAATCTTTGAGGAACAGCAGAGCTCCACACCTTAATCTATGGAGTATAGAAACTCTACCGTTGAAAATACATAAGTGAAAGGTCCAGGCATGGCCGAATGGCAAGCCCCCAAAACGTGATCACAGGATCAAAAATACAATCCAGGATGATCCGAAGATGTCTAATACAATAGTAAAAAGTCCTATTTATAATAAACTAGCTACTAGGGTTTACAGAAGTAAGTAATTGATGCATAAATCCACTTTCGGGGCCCACTTGGTGTGTGCTTGGGTTGAGCTTGAATGTTACACGTGCAGAGGCTCTTTCTGGAGTTGAACGCCAGGTTGTAACGTATTTCTGGCGTTCAACTCTGGTTTGTGACTTGTTTCTGGCGTTTAACTCCAGACAGCAGCGTAGAACTGACGTTCAACGCCCTTTTACGTTGTCTAAACTCAGCCAAAGTATGGACTATTATATATTTCTGGAAAGCCCTGGATGTCTACTTTCCAACGCAATTCGAAGCGCGCCATTTTGAGTTTTGTAGCTCCAGAAAATCCACTTTGAGTGCAGGGAGGTTAGAATCCAACAACATCAGCAGTCCTTCTTCAACCTCTGAATCTGATTTTTGTTCAAGTCCCTCAATTTCAGCCAGAAAATACCTGAAATCACAGAAAAACACACAAACTCATAGTAAAGTCCAGAAATGTGAATTTCACATAAAAACTAATGAAAACATCCCTAAAAATAACCAGATTCTACTAAAAACTTACTAAAAACAATGCCAAAAAGCGTATAAATTATCCGCTCATCAACGACGCGGAGGCGTGCCTAGAGTAGAACACAAATGACGCGGAGGCGTGACTGATGCGCACGCATGACAAAGAAAACTCCAAAACACGTGAACGCGTGACGGACGCCACGTGCAGTAATTTGCAGAAGTCGCCCCCAGGGATTTCTGGGCCCCTTTTTGGCCCAAATCCAAGCCCACAAACATAGAATATGAGCTAGAGAATGGAGGAATCAAAGATAAGAGATTAGAAAAACTTTCAAATACACAAAATTTTAGGTTTTAGATGTAGTTTTAGAGAGAGAGAGGCTCTCTCCTCTCTCTTAGGTTTTAGAATTATGATTTCTTTTATTTTATGGTAATTTTCTCTATACCAGGTTCAATGTTCTTTTACTTTTTATGTTCTCTTTAGTTTTTATTTACTCTAATGATTTTACTTGTATTTGACTTATGTTGCCCAATTGGCTTATGAACTCTTCATGTTAAGATTTGAATATTATATTTAATATAATTTGAGGTATTTAAGATTTATAATTGTTTTATTCAGTTATTGATGCTTTTAATTTAATTTAAGATTTATTCCCTTTTTGCTTTGGTTAAATAATTGGTAACACTTGAGTTATCAGACTCAGCAGTTGATTGAAAATTGAGAATTGCTGATTGATTTGGATCGCTCTAAAGCTAGTCTTTTCAGAGGAGTTGACTAGGACTTGAGGATCAAATTGATTGGTCCACTTGACTTTCCTTTATTTAGTAAGGGTTAACTAAGTGGGAGCAATAATAATTCTCATCACACCTGATAAGGATAACTAGGATGGGATTTCCAGTTCTCATACCTTGCAAGAGATTTTTATAATTATTAATTTATTTTTCTTGTCATTTAAATTACTTGTTCCTTATTTTAAAAACCCAAAATAAAATATACTTTTTCCATAACCAATAATAAATCATACTTCCCTGCAATTCCTTGAGATACGATCCGAGGTTTGAATACTTCGGTTATAAATTTTATTGGGTTCTGTTACTTGTGACAACCAAAATTTTTGTACGAAAGGATTCTCTGTTGGTTTCGAAACTATACTTACAACGTGATTATTTTTATAAAATTCTTTACCAGCGAAGAACCAATCGTCAGGGAGCTCCTCTCAGGGTGGCTTGTGCTTGAAGCTCTCTTGGAACTCCCACCAATGCTTGGTTCTCGATTGTGCCCTAAGATTTCTCAAGAGTTGCACCAAGTCTTGATGGAGTTCTTCACAAGCTTGGGGCTCCCAAAGTCGATCCTCTTCTTGTAATCCGGGATCCCATACTCTATTTTCACACCCGTCTTGAAGTTGATCATTATTAGTCCATCCGGGTGGCATGACCTTAGAATTCTCATTTAAGCGACCAAACATTCTCCTAAACCCAAGCGATCTAGCTCTATACCAACCCTTGCTATAAAGCTTTGAACATGTCATCATAATGAACCTTGAAGAATGTTTCCAACTGCTAACCATCTCCTTTTTACTCTTAAGGCCACAAATATGTCTAAGTTGACCATCCGTCTCAAGCAAACCATATTCAAGGGGATAATAAAGCTTAAGTATAATGAATTTACCCACTTGAATGAAATGATGAATGGTGATGGCTTGGGGAGAGTAATCTCCAATGTCCTTGCAAGCTCTACTCCCTTGTGGTCTTCCTTGTCTACTTCCACCTCCTCGCAAACTTCTTCACTTTCAATCCTTTCTTCATCAATTTCATCTAACTCTTCTCCATCACTTAAATCATAAATGGGAGATTGAAAGAAGTCTACCTCCACATTGCATTCCATCTCATTGGGAGAAGGTTCTTTAAATTCAAAGGATTCACCACTAAGATTGGATGCATGATCTTCATCTCTAAGGGAACTTGATTCTTGCTTCATTTCCTCCAAGTCTTCATTCAAAAATTATTGTGAAGGTTGTGCACATTCCTCCTCAACATCAAATTCAATCTTCTTGGAGAGATTTTCTATGATTCTTGCTTCCCATGGAGGTTTCGCATCTCCTATGTCTTCAACCACTTCTTCCTCTTCTTTAATGACCATAGGCTCCTCTAATTGCTCTAATACAAAATAACATCCCTCATGTTCCACCGGAATTTCCAATCTCTCTTTCATGCTATGCTTTTCGATTAATTCTCCACATGTGACCATGGGAGTGCTTTGAGTGCTCAAGCATTGGGAGGCTAAAGTGCTTACTACCTTGGTCAAGTTAGCCACAAATTCTAGTGTCTCCCTTTGCATTTCACCTTGCCCTTGAAGTATAAGGCTAAGGATTTTATCCATTGAGGATTGGGGTGGATAAGAGGATTCATTGTCTTAGAGAAAGGATTCATAATAGGAAGGTGGTTCTTCTTGGTAAGGGTGTGGTGGTGTATATTGAGGTGATTCTTGGGAGTATGGATATTGGAATGGTGGTTCCATGTATGGCTCATATGGTTCCAAAGGTGGTTGGTATGGTGGATATGGATCAAGGTCATATGGAGGTGTTTAGTGAAAAGAGGCTTGTAAGTATGGTTGAGGTTCATGTTGAGGATATGGCTCATAGGCGTATGGTGGTGATTCTTGAAAGTCACAAGGAGACTCACCATAGCCATTGGGTTGATATGCATCATAGAATGGCTCTTCTTCATAGTGCATTGGTGGAGGTTGTTGCCAAGAGGATTGATCATATGCATATGGCTTCTCCCACCTTTGATGGTCCCATCCTTGATACACATCTTCATTGTAGCCCTTATTTCCTATAACATAGTGAGAACCAAACTCATAGCCACAGTGAGAATTCATGATAGCAAGAGAAAATGAAAACAAGATCAAATAAGAAGCAAGAAAATTAAATCCTAAAACTAGCAAGAACTAACAAAAGAAGCAAAAGGCAAACCTATTTACAATATTCACATATATACAATAACCAATAACACAACACCATTGTAATTCCCCGGCAACGGTGCCATTTTGATGATTGGAAATTGATGGTTTAGAATTTCACAATTGAAGTCTCGTTGTAAAGTATAGTTTCTAAACCAATCAATAATCCTTTCATACAAAAATTTTGTTTGTCACAAGTACAAACCCCTAAATTTATAAACCGAAGTATTGAACCTCGGCTCGTTCTCCCTAGGAATTGCAACAAAGTATCTTGTTATTGGTTATGGAGTATGTTTGGGGTTTTTTTGGGATAAGAGGCATGAAATGTAAATGGCAATGAAAAAAACTAACAACTAACAAAGCTCTTGACAAGGTATGAGAACTAGAAGTCCTATCCTCATTATCCTCCTCAATTGTGACCACAAATTATCCATTGCTACCACTTCGTTAACCTCTAACCATGGAGGCAGCGTTTTCACTTTAATGAGGTCACGTGCGAGCTGCGACATGTACGCAAGGGTCACGCGTACGTATCGTTTGGCATTTTTAGTTCCCACGCGTACGCATCATGTCACGCGTACACGTCGCCATGCGACTTCATAACAATGTGTGCGCGTCATTCCATGCGTGCACGTCGATGAATACACTCTAAATCCTTGATTCTCCATGAGTTCTCCACTTTGCATGCCTTTCTCTTCACTCCTTTGATCCATTCCTAGCCTTTTCAACCTGAATTCACAAACAAACACATCAAGCCATCTAGTGGAATTAAAGGTGAATTAAAATTAACCAATTAAGGGCCTAAAAAGCACGTTTTTACTCTTAAGCACAAATTAGGAGAAATTCATGAATTCATGCCATTTTAGTGAATAAATGTGAGAAAAGTTGATAAAATCCACTCAATTCAGCATAAAATGTACCACGAAATAGTGGTGCTTCAAATCTCCCTACACTTAAACCAAGCATGTCCTCACGCTAAACCAAGAAAGAGACAAAGGGTATCATCATTTATTAAATGCAAACTAACTAAATGCAACTTATCTATATGCAAATATCTAAATAAATGTGATAAACCACTATTTTATGGTTTATCTTGTGCTAATTTGAGTGGTTTTTATAAAGTTTTTGCACACTTATTCATACAAATTGCATGATTTTACAAATCCTTCCGAATTTTATTCTATGGTTGAAAATTTGCTTCCTAAGCCTTCAAATTGTGTATTTTAATTTCCCTTTATACCATTCGATGTCGTGACCTGTGTGCTGAGTGTTTTCAGGCTATATAGGGCAGGAATGGCTTAGAGGATGGAGAGGAAGCTTGCAAAAATGGAAGGAGCACAAGAAAAAAGGAGATAACCAGCGAGAATCAACGCGCAAACATGGCTCACGCGTGCGCGTGATTTGGAGATTTGCACAGCGACGCGTGCACGTACCCTACGGGTACGCGTGACACGCGAAAAAGACCATCGACGCGTGCGCGTGATTGACCCGCACGCGTGACGTGCGTCATGTGCAGAAATCGCAGAAGATGCTGGGGGCAATTTTAAGCTGAGTTTGGACCTAGTTTTCGGCCTGGAAACACAGATTAGAGCCAGGGGACAAGCAGAGACTCAAGACACATTCACTTTTACATAATTTTTAGTTTTTGTTTTGAATCTTAGAGAGAGAAATACTACTTCATGTCAATGGAGTAGACTCCCAACTTGACTTGGGAGTTGATTAAAAGGAGATCCTTGAGTTGGAATACTCAAGTGTTAGTTGGAAATTGAAAATTGTTGGCTGGCTCTCTAGTCACTAATGCTAATCCTTCCAAAGGAGAAGATTAGGACTATTTCACGTATTAGGCGAGCTCGGCGTCGGTTAGCCTCTGAGGGTGGTGAAGTGGTTACTACCAATTCATCAGTCTCATCTGAGGGCGAATCGAAAACACCATTTGAGGAAGAAACAACCTCCACTTCTACTGATTCTGTTGATTTACGTGCAGGTAATATGGCAGAGCCTAGAAGGATTACTCTCCAAGAAGCAGGATCTCCAGACTTTACACTACAACTGTATCAAGTACATCACCAAAATCTGGCTGCAGATTTTGAACTGAAGACTGCACTAATCAACTTACTGCATAAGTTTCATGGCTTACTGGTGCACGGAAATCATGATTCACACTTTTCACATCTCCGCACAACTAACCAGCAAGTGCACTGGGTCGTCCAAGTAATAAACCTTACATGAGTAAGGGTCGATCCCATGGAGATTGTCGGCTTGAAGCAAGCTATGGTCATTCCTGTAAATCTCAGTCAGGCGGATTCAAATGGTTATGAGGTTTTAATAATTAAAAGATAAATAAAACATAAAATATGATAAAGGTACTCATGTAATTCATTGGTGGGAATTTCAGATAAGCGTCTGGAGATGCTTTGTTTCTTCTAAACTTCTGCTTTCCTGTTGTCTTCTTCCAACCATGCGTTACTTCCTTCCACGGCAAGCTGTAAGATCCACTCAGTGAAAATGGTCATCTACGGTTTCTGCACGGCTAATCAACTCTCGGTTCCCGCTAGCGTCGGAATAGAATCCATTGATCCTTTTGTACACTGTCACTTGCGCCCAACATTCGCAGGTTTGAAGCTCGTCACAGTCATCCCTTCCCAGATCCTACTCGGTATACCACAGACAAGGTTTAGACTTTTCGAATCCCAAGAATGCTTCAAATTGTTCTAGCCTATACCACGAAGATACTAATCTCATGTACTCGATCCGTGTATTAGATATCCAAGAGAATATACTCTGGCTGTCGTCTAATGACTACGTTGAACATCATGTAGACCGCTTTGTGGTTGTCAGGCACGCGGATCTTGGCTAAGCGAGTAACAAAGATTGGGTGATTGTCACGGGTCACCCCTTTATTCTGACTTAACTGAATTAAGTACGAGAGTATATCTTGGAGAAGAAGTAGGCATGAATTGAATAGAAAAACAATAGTAATTGCATTAATTCATGAAGAACAGCAGAGCTCCACACCTTAATCTATGGGGTGTAGAAACTCTACCGTAGAAAATACATAAGTGAAAAAGGTCTAGGCATGGCCGAATGGCCAGCCTCCATGCCAAAGGTCTAAGGACTAAACGTCCAGAGCTCATAAAAGTTACAAATATTAAAAGGTGGTCAAAAGACCTAAAATAAATCTCTAAAGGTAGTTTTTATACTAAACTAGTAACCTAGGTTTACAGAAAATGAGTAACTAAGTGCAGATAGTGCAGAAATCCACTTTCGGGGCCCACTTGGTGTGTGCTTGGGCTGAGTATTGAAGCTTTTTTGTGCATAGACTATTCCTGGAGATAAACGCCAGCTTTGGTGCCATTTTGGGCATTTAACTCCAATTCTGGTGCCAGTTTGGGCGTTTTACGCCAAGATGTTTTAGGCTGGCTTTGGACGCCAGTTTAGGCCATCAAATCTCGGGCAAAGTATAAACTGTTATATATTTCTGGAAAGCTCAAGATGTCTACTTTCCAACTCAGTTGAGAGCACGCCAATTAGGCTTCGGTAGCTCCAGAAAATCTACTTTGAGTGCAGGAAGGTCAGAATCCAATAGCATCTGCAGTCCTTTTTCAGCCTCTAAATCAGATTTTTGCTCAGGTCCCTCAATTTCAGCCAAAACATACCTGAAATTATAAAAAATCACACAAACTCATAGTAAAGTCCAGAAATGTGATTTTTGAATAAAAAATAATAAAAATATAATAAAAAGTAACTAAAACATACTAAAAACTATGTAAAAATAATGCCAAAAAGGGTATAAATTATCCGCTCATCACAACACCAAACTTAAATTGTTGCTTGTCCCCAAGCAACTAAAAAAAAATAAGATAAAAAGAAGAGAATGTACAATGAATTCCAAACTTATCAATGAAGATTAGCTTCAATTAGATGAGCGGGACTTGTAGCCTTTTTTCTTCTGAATAGTTTTGTCATCTTACTTTATCCTTTGAAGTTCAGAATGATTGGCTTCCATAGGAACTTAGAATTCAGACAGTGTTATTGATTCTCTTAGTTCAGTATGTTGATTCTTGAACACAGCTACTTTATGAGTCTTGGCCGTGATCCTAAGCATTTTGTTTTCCAGTATTACCACTGGATACATAAATGCCACAGACACATAACTGGGTGAATCTTTTTAGATTGTGACTCAGCTTTGCTAGAGTCCCCAGTTAGAGGTGCCCAGAGCTCTTAAGCACACTCTTTTTGCTTTGGACAACGACTTTAACCGCTCAGTCTCAAGCTTTTCACTTGACACCTTCACGCTACAAGCACATGGTTAGGGACAGTTTGGTTTAGCCGCTTAGGCCAAGATTTTATTCCTTTGGGCCCTCCTATCCATTAATGCTCAAAGCCTTGGATCCTTTTTTTCCCTTGCCTTTTGGTTTAAAGGGCTATTGGCTTTTTCTGCTTGCTTTTTCTTTTTCTTTCTTTTTTTTCGCCACTTTCTTTTTTTTTCTTTTTTTTTTCGCAAGCTTTGTGTATTCACAGCTTTTTCTTGCTTCAAGAATCAATTTTATGATTTTTCAGATTATCAATAATATTTCTCTTTTTTCATTATTCTTTCAAGAGCCAACAATTTTAACATTCATAAACAACAAATTCAAAAAATATGCACTGTTCAAGCATTCATTCAGAAAACAAAAAGTATTGCCACCACATCAAAATAATTAAACTAATTCCAAGATAGAATTCGAAATCATGCACTTCTTGTTCTTTTTCAATTAAAAACATTTTTCATTTAAGAAAGGCGAAGGATTCATAGGACATTCATAGCTTTAAGACATAGACACTAGACACTAATGATCATGTAATAAAGAAACAAACATAGACAAAACATAAAGCATAATTTTCGAAAAACAGAAAAATAAGAACAAGGATTAAAGAACGGGTCCACCTTAGTGATGGCGGCTAGTTCTTCCTCTTGAAGATCTTATGGAGTGCTTGAGCTCCTCTATGTCTCTTCCTTGCTTTTGTTGCTCCTCCCTCATAGCTCTTTGGTCCTTTTTAATTTCATGGAGGATGATGGAATGCTCTTGGTGCTCCATCTTTAGTTGTCCCATGTTGGAACTTAATTCTCCTAAGGAGGTGTTGATTTGCTCCCAATAGTTTTGTAGAGGAAAATGCATCCCTTGAGGCATCTCAGGGATTTCTAGATGAGGGATTTCCTCATGCTCTTGTTGAGGTCCATGAGTGGGCTCTCTTGTTTGCTCAATCCTCTTCTTAGTGATGGGCTTGTCTCCTTCAATGAGGATGTCTCCCTCTATGACAATTCCAGCTGAATTGCATAGGGTGAAAATGAGATGAGGGAAGGCTAATGATGATTGGAATTCACACCCCCATTACAAAATGAGTGAATTAGTTCTTTGGCAAGCACACCAAAATTATCGTCAAGTAATAACCCACAGTGGAGTGGGATCGTATCCACAGAGATTGGCAAATTCGAGCAGTTTTAATCAATTGATGAATTAGTCAAGCTGATCAATAGGATTGTAGAGTGCAGAATTGTAAATGACATAAATATAAATGACTAGAATATAAAGAAAGGCAATAAAGTGCAGAAATATAAATGGTAGAAAGAAAAGGGCAGAATCATAAATGACTTGAATGTAAATGGGAATGGGAAATTGCGGAATGTAAAAGTAAACTGTAAAGAAATGGATAGATAAGAATAGGGAAATTCATTGAGATTGGGAGATGTTGTTTCTTTGGATCAAATCTAGCTTATATCCTCCCCAATCATGCAACTCATTGACCTCTTGGCAATCATGATTGATTGAGCCCCAATCCCTTGGTGACTCAATATCTTAGATCTTGATCAATAGCCAATTCCCTAGTCTAATTGCCCAGGAAGAGAGATATGCTTGGTCCCTGATTATACCTGATGAGCGGATATTTTATACGCTTTTTGGGGTTAATTTCATATAGTTTTGAGGATGTTTTAGTTAGTTTTTAGTCTATTTTCATTAGTTTTTAGGAAAAATTCATATTTCTGGACTTTACTATGAGTTGTGTGTTTTTCTGTAATTTCAGGTATTTTTCTGGCTGAAATTGAAGGAGCTGAGCAAAAATCTGATTCAGGCTGAAAAAGGACTGCTGATGCTGTTGGATTCTGACCTCCCTGCACTAAAAGTGGATTTTCTGGAGCTACAGAACTCGCAATGGCATGCTTTCAATTGCGTTGGAAAGTAGACATCCAGGACTTTCCAGCAATATATAATAGTCCATACTTTGCACAAGGATAGACGACGTAAACTGGCGTTCAACGCCAGTTCTCTGCCCAATTCTGGCGCCCAGCGCCAGAAATGGATCAAAAGCTGGAGTTGAACGCCCAAATTGGCACAAAAACTGGCGTTCAACTCCACAAATGGCCTCTGCACGTGGATTGCTTAATTCTCAGCCCAACACACACCAAGTGGGCCCCAGAAGTGGATCTCTGCATCATCCATCATAGTTTACTCATTTGTTGTAAACCTAGGCTACTAGTTTAGTATTTAAACAACTTTTAGAGACTTATTTTGTATCTCATGACATTTTAGATCTGAACTTTGTACTCTTTGACGGCATGAGTCTCTAAACTCCATTGTTCGGGGAGAGGAGCTCTGCTGTGTCTCGATGGATTAATGCAAGTATTTCTGTTTTCTATTCAAACACGCTTGTTCCTATCTAAGATGTTCATTCGCGCTTAACTGTGATGAAGGTGATGATTCGTGACACTCATCACCATTCTCAACCCATGAACGTGTGCCTGACAACCACCTCCGTTCTATATCAGATTGAATGAGTATCTCTTAGATCTCTTAATCAGAATCTTCGTGGTATAAGCTAGAATTGATGGCGGCATTCATAAGAATCTGGAAAGTCTAAACCTTGTCTGTGGTATTCCGAGTAGGATTCAAGGATTGAATGACTGTGACGAGCTTCAAACTCCTGAAGGCTGGGCGTTAGTGACAGACGCAAAAGGATAGTAAATCCTATTCCAACCGGATCGAGAACCAACCGGTGATTAGCCGTGCTGTGACAGAGCGCGTGAGCGTAGTTTTCACTGGAAGGATGGAAGGTAGCCATTGACAACGGTGATCCACCAACACACAGCTTGCCATAGGAGGACGTGCGTGCGTGAACTAGAAGACAGAGGAAAGCAGAGATTAAGAAGACAAAGCCTCTCCAAAACTCCAACATATTCTCCATTACTGCACAACAAGTAACCTTTAATCCATGCTCTCTTGTTTAATTGCAATTCAACTGATAAACATAATTGACTTCCTGACTAAGATTTACAAGATAACCATAGATTGCTTCAAACCAACAATCTCCGTGGGATTCGACCCTTACTCACGTGAGGTATTACTTGGACGACCCAGTGCACTTGCTGGTCAGTGGTACGAGTTGTGAAAAGTGTGATTCACAATTTGTGCACCAAGATTTTGGCGCCGTTGCCGGGGATTGTTCGTGTTTGGACAACTAACGGTTTATTTTGTTGCTTAGATTAGGAAAAATTTCTCTTTTTGTTTAGAGTCTCGTATTATTGTCGTGTTAAAATTTTAGAATCCTTATTTTCTTATTAAAAACCTTTTTCAAAAAATAATTTTTCTATTAGATCCTGTGCCAAACTTTAAGTTTGGTGTTTTCTTGTAGATTTTTCTTAAAATTTTCAAAAATTTATTTTGATTTTCAAAAAATTTTAAGTTTGGTGTTCTTCCTTCATGTTCTTGTGTTCTTGTGAGTCTTCAAAGTGTTCTTGAGTCTTCTTGTGTCTTGATCTTAAAATTTTTAAGTTTGGTGTTCCTTGGTGTTTTCCCTCCAAAATTTTCGAAAATAAGGAGCATTAGATCTAAAAATTTTAAATCTTGCGCTATCCTATTGTTTTTCTCTTTCCTCTTAAAAATCCAAAATATCTTTTCTCTCTATTTTAAAAACAAATTTTCGAAATATATTTCTAAAATGCATATTTTTATTTCAAAATTTAAAACTTTTTTTCAAAATCATCATATCCTTTTCAAAACTTCCTAACCACTTTCTCTCTCCTCAGTTTTTCGAAAATCTTCACTCAATTTTTATTTATTTTATTTCATTTTCAAAATAAATATATAAAAATATTTTTTCTATTTTACATCATCTCCCTTTCTCCATCATGGACCTAAGCGGAAATGAACAGTCTAGGAGGACTCTGGGGTCATATTCTAACCCCTCTACTGTTTCATATGGGAGTAGTATCTGCATGCCATCCATTGGAGTCAGTAGCTTTGAGTTGAATCCTCAGCTCATTATCATGGTGCAGCAAAGTTGCCAGTATTCCGGTCTTCCACAGGAAGAACCTATAGAGTTTCTGGCACAGTTTTTACAAATTGCTGACACAGTACATGATAAAGAAATAGATCAGGATGTCTACAGACTATTACTGTTTCCATTTGCTGTAAAAGATCAAGCTAAGAGGTGGTTGAATAACCAACCTAAGGCCAGCATAAGGACATGGAAACAGCTGACAGAAAAATTCCTGAATCAATATTTTCCTCCAAAAAGGATGACACAGCTAAGGCTGGACATCCAAGGCTTTAAACAAGGAGATAATGAATCTCTTTATGATGCCTGGGAGAGATACAGAGAGATGCTACGAAAATGCCCCTCTGAAATGTTTTCAGAGTGGGTTCAGTTAGACATCTTCTACTATGGGCTTGCAGAAGGAGCCCAAATGTCTCTAGATTACTCAGCTGGTGGATCTATCCACATGAGAAAGACAATTGAAGAGGCTCAAGAGCTCATTGATACAGTTGCCAGGAATCAGCATCTGTACCTAAGCAGCAACCCTTCCATGAATGAAGAGGTTAAAACAGTAACTGCTGAACTCAGTCCTGTAAAACAAGCTGCTGAATTCAATCAGCAATTGGACTTTCTAACAAAGCAGCTAGCCGAATTTAAAGACAGGTTACAAGAGACAAAGATGGCTAATATACATATGGACGAACAGTTTAAGCAAACAAAGCAGCAGCTGTCACGGCAAATAGCAGAAGAATGCCAAGCAGTTCAACTAAGAAGTGGAAAAACATTAAATACCCCACCTCAAGGCAGCAGAAAGCTAAGAAATGAGCAAACCACCCAAAATTCACCTGAGGACAGTAAGAGCCCAGGGAAAAATAATTATGGCGCTAAAACGCCAGAAAATTGGTGGAAGGCTGGCGCTGAACGCCCAGACCATGGCCAAAACTGGCGTTCAACGCCAGAAACAAAGCAGGACTGGCGTTCAACGCCAGAAATGGGCAAGGATCTGGCGTTGAAAGCCCAAAATGGGCAGGATCTGGCGCTGAACGCCCAAAATGGGCACAATTCTGGCGTTCAAATGCCAGGAACAGACAAGGAGTTGGCTTCTCACGTCACTCCAGCTTCGAACTCTGGCACTCAATTGCCAGTGAGGGATCAGACACACACAAGTGCTGATGACAACCCCTCTAAAAAGGCTTCTTCTACCACTTCTGTAGGCAATAAACCTGCAGCAACTAAGGTTGAAGAATATAAAGCCAAGATACCTTATCCTCAAAAACTCCAAAAAGAGGAGCAGGATAAGCAATTTGCTCGCTTTGCAAATTATCTCAGGACTCTTGAAATAAAGATTCCATTTGCAGAAGCACTTGAGCAAATACCTTCTTATGCCAAGTTCATGAAAGAGATCTTGAGTCATAAAAAGGATTGGAGAGAAATAGAAAGAGTTCTCCTAACTGAAGAATGCAGTGCAGTCATTCTGAAGAGCTTTTCTGAAAAGCTTAAAGACCTTGGGAGTTTTCTGATACCATGCATATTAGAAGATAATTGCACTAAGACAGCTTTATGCGATCTTGGGGCAAGCATCAACCTAATACTTGCATCTACTATCAGGAAGCTTGGCTTAACTGAAGAAGTTAAACCAACCCGGATATGTCTCCAACTTGCTGATGGTTCCACTAAATACCCATCAGGCGTGATTGAAGACATGATTGTCAGAGTTGGGCCATTCGCCTTTCCCACTGACTTTGATGTGCTGGAAATGGAGGAGCACAAGAGTTCTACTCTCATTCTAGGAAGACCCTTCCTAGCAACTGGACGATCCCTCATTGACGTCCAACAGGGAGAAATAACCCTGAGAGTCAATGATGATGAGTTCAAGCTGAACGCTGTCAAAGCCATGCAGCATCCAGACACATCAAAAGACTGCATGAAAGTTGATCTTATTGACTCTTTGGTAGAAGAGATCAACATGGCTGAGAGTCTTGAATCAGAGTTGGAAAACATCATTAAAGATGTTCAGCCTGATTTAGAAGATTCAGAGGACATGAAAGAGCCTCTGAAATTTCTTCTGGAAGAGGAGAAACCTCCTAAACCAAAGCTCAAGCCATTACCACCATCCTTGAAATATGCGTTTCTGGGAGAAGGTGACACTTTTCCAGTGATCATAAACTCTGCTTTAAATTCACAGGAAGAGGAGGCACTTATTCAAGTGCTAAGGACACACAAGACAGCTCTTGGGTGGTCCATAGGTGACCTTAAGGGCATAAGCCCAGCTAGATGCATGCACAAAATCTTATTGGAGGATAATGCCAAACCCGTGGTGCAACCACAGAGGCGGCTAAATCCAGCCATGAAAGAAGTGGTGCAGAAAGAGGTCACCAAATTACTGGAGGCTGGGATTATTTATCCTATTTCTGATAGCCCCTGGGTGAGCCCTGTTCAAGTCGTCCCAAAAAAGGGAGGCATGACAGTGATTCATAATGAAAAAAATGAACCGGTTCCTACAAGAACAGTTACAGGGTGGTGCATGTGTATTGACTACAGAAGGCTCAATACAGCCACCAGAAAGGATCATTTTCCTTTACCTTTCATAGACCAGATGCTAGAAAGACTAGCAGGTCATGATTATTACTGCTTTTTGGATGGCTACTCAGGCTATAACCAGATTGCAGTAGATCCCTAGGATCAAGAGAAAACAGCATTCACATGTCCATCTCGAGTGTTTGCTTACAGAAGGATGCCATTTGGGCTATGTAATGCGCCTGCAACCTTCCAGAGATGCATGCTCTCTATTTTCTCTGATATGGTGGAAAAATTTCTGGAAGTCTTTATGGATGACTTCTCAGTATATGGAGACTCATTCAGCTCCTGTCTTGATAACCTGAAACTTGTTCTGAAAAGATGCCAAAAAACCAACCTAGTTTTAAACTGGGAAAAGTGTCACTTCATGGTGACTGAAGGAAGTGTCCTTGGGCATAAAATCTCAAACAAGGGAATAGAGGTGGATCAAGCAAAAATAGAGGTAATTGAAAAATTACCACCACCTGTCAATGTTAAGGCAATCAGAAGCTTTATGGGGCATGCAGGATTCTATAGGAGGTTTATAAAGGATTTTTCAAAAATTGCAAAACCTCTAAGCAATCTGCTAGCTGCTGACACGCCATTTGTGTTTGACACAGAGTGCCTGCAGGCATTTGAAACGCTGAAAGCTAAGCTGGTCACAGAACCAGTCATTTCTGCACCAGACTGGACGTTACCATTTGAGCTAGTGTGTGATGCCAGTGATCATGCCATTGGTGCAGTATTGGGACAGAGGGATGACAATCTTCTGCATGTCATTTATTATGCCAGTCGCGTTCTAAATGATGCCCAGAAAAATTACACAACCATAGAAAAAGAATTACTTGCAGTGGTTTACGCCATTGACAAGTTCAGATCATACTTAGTAGGATCAAAAGTGATTGTGTATAATGACCATGCTGCTCTTAAATATCTACTCACAAAGCAGGATTCAAAACCCAGGCTCATCAGATGGGTATTGCTTCTGCAAGAGTTTGATATAGAAATAAGAGACAGAAAAGGGACAGAGAACCAAGTGGCTGATCATCTGTCCCGGATAGAGCCAGTGGAAGGGACGTCCCTCCCCTTTCTTGAGATCTCTGAGACGTTTCCTGATGAGCATTTATTTGCCATTCAGGAAGCACCATGGTTTGCCGATATTACAAACTATAAAGCTGCAAGGTTCATACCCAAGGAGTACAATAGGATACAAAAGAAGAAATTAATTACTGATGCAAAGTACTACTTGTGGGATGAACCTTATCTCTTTAAGAGATGTGCAGACGGAATAATCCGTAGGTGTGTGCCTAGAGAAGAGGCACAAAGGATCCTATGGCATTGCCATGGATCTCAATATGGAGGCGATTTCGGAGGTGAGCGAACAGCCACCAAGGTCCTCCAATGTGGCTTCTATTGGCCCACACTCCATAAAGATTCCCGAGAGTTTGTACGTAACTGTGACAATTGCCAAAGAGCTGGTAATCTGCCCCATGGTTACGCCATGCCTCAACAAGGAATTTAGAAATTGAGTTGTTTGACGTATGGGGAATTGACTTCATGGGACCTTTCCCACCATCATACTCAAACACTTATATTCTGGTGCAGTTGACTATGTATCAAAATGGGTTGAGGCTATTGCCACACCCACCAATGATACTAAAACGGTGCTGAAGTTCCTCCAGAAACACATCTTTAGCAGGTTTGGTGTCCCTAGAGTACTAATCAGTGACGGGGGCACTCACTTCTGCAATAAATAGCTTTACTCTGCCATGGTTCGGTATGGAATTCGCCACAAGGTGGCCACTCCATATCATCCACAAACCAATGGGAAGCTGAAGTCTCTAATAGAGAATTAAAGAGAATCCTGGAACGGACAGTAAATACCCGTAGAAAGGATTGGGCACGGAGCTTGGATGATGCTCTGTGGGCTTACAGGACAGCATTCAAGACCCCTATAGGGACCTCTCCGTACCAACTCGTGTATGGTAAGGCATGTCACCTGCCCGTGGAACTGGAACATAAGGCCTACTGGGCAACCAGATTCCTAAACTTTGATGCCAAACTAGCAGGAGAAAAATGATTGCTCCAGCTAAATGAGCTAGAGGAATTTAGATTCACAGCTTTCGAAAATGCCAAGCTTTATAAAGAAAAATAAAAAAAGTGGCATGACAGAAAGCTGTCATCTAGAATCTTTGAACCAGGACAGAAGGTTCTGTTGTTTAACTCTAGACTCAGGCTATTCCCCGGGAAACTGAAATCCCAGTGGAGGGACCATACGTGATTACAAGTGTATCACCATATGGTTATGTGGAGCTTCAAGATATTGATTCTGATAAGAAGTTCATTGTCAATGGACAGAGAATCAAGCATTATCTTGAAGGCAACATTGAGCAAGAATGCTCAAGGCTGAAGCTAGATTAAAAGCTCAGCAAGGTCCAGCTAAAGACAATAAAGAAGCACTTGCTGGGAGGCAACCCAGCCATGGGGCAACAATCCTCTAAGCATTTTGCCCTATTTTTATTTTTATTTTTATTTGTTTATATAAAGTTCACTGACACTAAGGTAAGGAATCATTTACAGAAGACCTCGGCACACAAAACAGAGAAAAAGAGCTCACTGGCAAGAAAACGCCAGTAGAAGTGCATTTGGCGTTCAGCCAAATGGCATCCACTGGCGCTGAACGCAGTAATAGTAGCAATCTGGGCGTTCAACGCCAGAAATGGGCACCCACTGGGCGTTGAACGCCAGTAATGGCAGCAGCTGGGCGTTGAACGCCCAGAGAGCAGCATTTGGGCGCTGAACGCCCAAAACAGGCAGTGTTTGGGCGTTCAAACGCCAGGAAGAGGAGGAGCCAAATTCATTTTTTCCACACGTATTTCCATTCTAATTTCAAATTTTATGTTTCAATGAATGATTTTACATAACATGTTAAGAACCCTGATTTCTAAAATCCTTAATTTCAAAAAAATCCCTCTTTCCAAATTCAATCCAACTCTTTTCAAATCTTTTCTGAAAACAAATCTATCTTTTTCACTCTAAAATCTTTTCAACTAATCCATATCTTTTTCAAATCTCCATATTATCTTTTTCAAAATTCAGATTTATCTTTTTCAAAAATCTATCATATCTCTTCAAAATTAAACTATATCTTCTATCTTATCTTTTTCAACTCAATATTTTTATCTTATCTTTTCCAATTTTTCGAAAACCCACCCCCCACCCTTTAAATTTGGGTTCGGCCTCCCTCCTCCTCCATCAACAATTGCACCTAGCTCTCCTTCTATCCCTCTCCTTTCTTTTCTTTTGCTTGAGGACAAGCAAACCTCTAAGTTTGGTGTGTTTATCCGAGATCAC
>NC_092054.1:75436947-75455034 GCF_003086295.3 Arachis hypogaea | reverse complement strand
GCAATATATAATAGTCCATACTTTGCACAAGGATAGACGACGTAAACTGGCGTTCAACGCCAGTTCTCTGCCCAATTCTGGCGCCCAGCGCCAGAAAGGATCAAAAGCTGGAGTTGAACGCCCAAACTGGCACAAAAACTGGCGTTCAACTCCACAAATGGCCTCTGCATGTGGATTGCTTAATTCTCAGCCCAGCACACACCAAGTGGGCCCCAGAAGTGGATCTCTGCATCATCCATCATAGTTTACTCATTTGTTGTAAACCTAGGCTACTAGTTTAGTATTTAAACAACTTTTAGAGACTTATTTTGTATCTCATGACATTTTTAGATCTAACTTTGTACTCTTTGACGGCATGAGTCTCTAAACTCCATTGTTGGGGGGAGGAGCTCTGCTGTGTCTCGATGATTAATGCAAGAATTTCTGTTTTCCATTCAAACACGCTTGTTCCTATCTAAGATGTTCATTCGCGCTTAACTGTGATGAAGGTGATGATCCGTGACATCATCACCTTCTCAAACCATGAACGTGTGCCTGACAACCACCTCCGTTCTATATCCGATTGAATGAGTGTCTCTTAGATTCCTTAATCAGAATCTCGTGGTATAAGCTAGAATGATGGCGGCATTCATGAGAATCCAAAGTCTAAACCTTGTCTGTGATATTCCGAGTAGGATTCAATGATGAATGACTGTGACGAGCTTCAAACTCGTGAGGCTGGGCGTTAGTGACAGACGCAAAAGGATGTAAATCCTATTCCAGTATGATCGAGAACCACAGTGATTAGCCGTGCTGTGACAGAGCTGTAAGCTATTCTTCACTGAAGGATGGATGTAGCCATTGATGACGGTGATCCCCTACATACACTTGCCATAGGAGGACGTGCGTGCGTGAATAGAAGACAGAGGAAAGCAGAGATTCAGAAGACAAAGCATTCCAAAACTCCAACATATTCTCCATTACTGCATAACAAGTAACCTTTAATTATGCTCTCTTGTTTATTCGCAATTCAACTGATAAACATAATTGACTTCCTGACTAAGTTTACGAGATAACCATAGATTGCTTCAAACCAACAATCTCCATGGGATTCGACCCTTACTCACGTAAGGTATTACTTGGACGACCCAGTGCACTTGCTGGTCAGTGGTACGAGTTGTGAAAAGTGTGATTCACAATTCGTGCACCAAGTTTTGGCGTCGTTGCCGGGGATTGTTCGTGTTTGGACAACTAACGGTTTATTTTGTTGCTTAGATTAGGAAAAATTTCTCTTTTTGTTTAGAGTCTCGTATTATTGTCGTGTTAAAATTTTAGAATCCTTATTTTCTTATTAAAAACCTTTTTCAAAAATAATTTTTCTATTAGATCCTGTGCCAAACTTTAAGTTTGGTGTTTTCTTGTGATTTTTCTTAAAATTTTCAAAAATTTATTTTGTTTTCAAAAAATTTTAATTTGGTGTTCTTCCTTCATGTTCTTGTGTTCTTGTGAGTCTTCAAAGTGTTCTTGAGTCTTCTTGTGTCTTGATCTTAAAATTTTTAAGTTTGGTGTTCCTTGGTGTTTTCCCTCCAAAATTTTCGAAAATAAGGAGCATTACATCTAAAAATTTTAAATCTTGCGCTATCCTATTGTTTTTCTCTTTCCTCTTAAAAATCCAAAATATCTTTTCTCTCTATTTTAAAAACAAATTTTCGAAATATATTTCTAAAATGCAGATTTTTATTTCAAAATTTAAAACTTTTTTTCAAAATCATCATATCCTTTTCAAAACTTCCTAACCACTTTCTCTCTCCTCAGTTTTTCGAAAATCTTCACTCAATTTTTATTTATTTTATTTCATTTTCGAAATAAATATATAAAAATTTTTTTTCTATTTTACATCATCTTCCTTTCTCCATCATGGACCTAAGCGGAAATGAACAGTCTAGGAGGACTCTGGGCATATTCTAACCCCTCTACTGTTCATATGGGAGTAGTATCTGCATACCATCCATTGGAGTCAGTAGCTTTGAGTTGAATCCTCAGCTCATTATCATGGTGCAGCAAAGTTGCCAGTATTCCGGTCTTCCACAGGAAGAACCTATAGAGTTTTGGCACAGTTTTTACAAATTGCTGACACAGTACATGATAAAGAAATAGATCAGGATGTCTACAGACTATTACTGTTTCCATTTGCTGTAAAAGATCAAGCTAAGAGATGGTTGAATAACCAACCTAAGGCCAGCATAAGGACATGGAAACAGCTGACAGAAAAATTCCTGAATCAATATTTCCTCCAAAAAGGATGACACAGCTAAGGCTGGACATCCAAGGCTTTAAACAAGGAGATAATGAATCTCTTTATGATGCCTGGAGAGATACAGAGAGATGCTACGAAAATGCCCCTCTGAAATGTTTTCAGAGTGGGTTCAGTTAGACATCTTCTACTATGGGCTTGCAGAAGGAGCCCAGATGTCTCTAGATTACTCAGCTGGTGGATCTATCCACATGAGAAAGACAATTGAAGAGGCTCAAGAGCTCATTGATACAGTTGCCAGGAATCAGCATCTGTACCTAAGCAGCAACCCTTCCATGAATGAAGAGGTTAAAACAGTAACTGCTGAACTCAGTCCTGTAAAACAAGCTGCTGAATTCAATCAGCAATTGGACTTTCTAACAAAGCAGCTAGCCGAATTTAAAGACAGGTTACAAGAGACAAGATGGCTAATATACATATGGACGAACAGTTTAAGCAAACAAAGCACAGCTGTCAGGCAAATAGCAGAAGAATGCCAAGCAGTTCAACTAATAAGTGGAAAAACATTAAATACCCCACCTCAAGGCAGCAGAAAGCTAAGAAATGAGCAAACCACCCAAAATTCACCTGAGGACAATAAGAGCCAGGGAAAAATAATTATGGCGCTAAAACGCCAGAAAATTGGTGGAAGGCTGGCGCTGAACGCCCAGACCATGGCCAAAACTGGCGTTCAACGCCAGAAACAAAGCAGGACTGGCGTTCAACGCCAGAAATGGGCAAGGATCTGGCGTTGAAAGCCCAAAATGGGCAGGATCTGCGCTGAACGCCCAAAATGGGCACAATTCTGGCGTTCAAATGCCAGGAACAGACAAGGAGTTGGCTTCTCACGTCACTCCAGCTTCGAACTCTGGCACTCAATTGCCAGTGAGGGATCAGACACACACAAGTGCTGATGACAACCCCTCTAAAAAGGCTTCTTCTACCACTTCTGTAGGCAATAAACCTGCAGCAACTAAGGTTGAAGAATATAAAGCCAAGATACCTTATCCTCAAAAACTCCAAAAGAGGAGCAGGATAAGCAATTTGCTCGCTTTGCAAATTATCTCAGGACTCTTGAAATAAAGATTCCATTTGCAGAAGCACTTGAGCAAATACCTTCTTATGCCAAGTTCATGAAAGAGATCTTGAGTCATAAAAAGGATTGGAGAGAAATAGAAAGAGTTCTCCTAACTGAAGAATGCAGTGCAGTCATTCTGAAGAGCTTTCTGAAAAGCTTAAAGACCTGGGAGTTTTCTGATACCATGCATATTAGAAGATAATTGCACCAAGACAGCTTTATGCGATCTTGGGGCAAGCATCAACCTAATACTTGCATCTACTATCAGGAAGCTTGGCTTAACTGAAGAAGTTAAACCAACCCGGATATGTCTCCAACTTGCTGATGGTTCCACTAAATACCCATCAGGCGTGATTGAAGACATGATTGTCAGAGTTGGGCCATTCGCCTTTCCCACTGACTTTGTTGTGCTGGAAATGGAGGAGCACAAGAGTTCTACTCTCATTCTAGGAAGACCCTTCCTAGCAACTGGACGATCCCTCATTGACGTCCAACAGGGAGAAATAACCCTGAGAGTCAATGATGATGAGTTCAAGCTGAACGCTGTCAAAGCCATGCAGCATCCAGACACATCAAAAGACTGCATGAAAGTTGATCTTATTGACTCTTTGGTAGAAGAGATCAACATGGCTGAGAGTCTTGAATCAGAGTTGGAAAACATCTTTAAAGATGTTCAGCCTGATTTAGAAGATTCAGAGGACATGAAAGAGCCTCTGAAATTTCTTCTGGAAGAGGAGAAACCTCCTAAACCAAAGCTCAAGCCATTACCACCATCCTTGAAATATGCGTTTCTGGGAGAAGGTGACACTTTTCCAGTGATCATAAACTCTGCTTTAAATTCACAGGAAGAGGAGGCACTTATTCAAGTGCTAAGGACACACAAGACAGCTCTTGGGTGGTCCATAGGTGACCTTAAGGGCATAAGCCCAGCTAGATGCATGCACAAAATCTTATTGGAGGATAATGCCAAACCCGTGGTGCAACCACAGGGCGGCTAAATCCAGTCATGAAAGAAGTGGTGCAGAAAGAGGTCACCAAATTACTGGAGGCTGGGATTATTTATCCTATTTCTGATAGCCCCTGGGTGAGCCCTGTTCAAGTCATCCCAAAAAAGGGAGGCATGACAGTGATTCATAATGAAAAAAATGAACCGGTTCCTACAAGAACAGTTACAGGGTGGTGCATGTGTATTGACTACAGAAGGCTCAATACAGCCACCAGAAAGGATCATTTTCCTTTACCATTCATAGACCAGATGCTAGAAAGACTAGCAGGTCATGATTATTACTGCTTTTTGGATGGCTACTCAGGCTATAACCAGATTGCAGTAGATCCCTAGGATCAAGAGAAAACAGCATTCACATGTCCATCTGGAGTGTTTGCTTACAGAAGGATGCCATTTGGGCTATGTAATGCGCCTGCAACCTTCCAGAGATGCATGCTCTCTATTTTCTCTGATATGGTGGAAAAATTTCTGGAAGTCTTTATGGATGACTTCTCAGTATATGGAGACTCATTCAGCTCCTGTCTTGATAACCTGAAACTTGTTCTGAAAAGATGCCAAAAAACCAACCTAGTTTTAAACTGGGAAAAGTGTCACTTCATGGTGACTGAAGGAAGTGTCCTTGGGCATAAAATCTCAAACAAGGGAATAGAGGTGGATCAAGCAAAAATAGAGGTAATTGAAAAATTACCACCACCTGTCAATGTTAAGGCAATCAGAAGCTTTATGGGGCATGCAGGATTCTATAGGAGGTTTATAAAGGATTTTTCAAAAATTGCAAAACCTCTAAGCAATCTGCTAGCTGCTGACACGCCATTTGTGTTTGACACAGAGTGCCTGCAGGCATTTGAAACGCTGAAAGCTAAGCTGGTCACAGAACCAGTCATTTCTGCACCAGACTGGACGTTACCATTTGAGCTAATGTGTGATGCCAGTGATCATGCCATTGGTGCAGTATTGGGACAGAGGGATGACAATCTTCTGCATGTCATTTATTATGCCAGTCACGTTCTAAATGATGCCCAGAAAAATTACACAACCACAGAAAAAGAATTACTTGCAGTGGTTTACGCCATTGACAAGTTCAGATCATACTTAGTAGGATCAAAAGTGATTGTGTATAATGACCATGCTGCTCTTAAATATCTACTCACAAAGCAGGATTCAAAACCCAGGCTCATCAGATGGGTATTGCTTCTGCAAGAGTTTGATATAGAAATAAGAGACAGAAAAGGGACAGAGAACCAAGTGGCTGATCATCTGTCCCGGATAGAGCCAGTGGAAGGGACGTCCCTCCCCTTTCTTGAGATCTCTGAGACGTTTCCTGATGAGCATTTATTTGCCATTCAGGAAGCACCATGGTTTGCCGATATTACAAACTATAAAGCTGCAAGGTTCATACCCAAGGAGTACAACAGGATACAAAAGAAGAAATTAATTACTGATGCAAAGTACTACTTGTGGGATGAACCTTATCTCTTTAAGAGATGTGCAGACGGAATAATCCGTAGGTGTGTGCCTAGGGAAGGGGCACAAAGGATCTTATGGCATTGCCATGGATCTCAATATGGAGGCGATTTCGGAGGTGAGCGAACAGCCACCAAGGTCCTCCAATGTGGCTTCTATTGGCCCACACTCCATAAAGATTCCCAAGAGTTTGTACGTAACTGTGACAATTGCCAAAGAGCTGGTAATCTGCCCCATGGTTACGCCATGCCTCAACAAGGAATTTTAGAAATTGAGTTGTTTGACGTATGGGGAATTGACTTCATGGGACCTTTCCCACCATCATACTCAAACACTTATATTCTGGTGGCAGTTGACTATGTATCAAAATGGGTTGAGGCTATTGCCACACCCACCAATGATACTAAAACGGTGCTGAAGTTCCTCCAGAAACACATCTTTAGCAGGTTTGGTGTCCCTAGAGTATTAATCAGTGACGGGGGCACTCACTTCTGCAATAAATAGCTTTACTCTGCCATGGTTCGGTATGGAATTCGCCACAAGGTGGCCACTCCATATCATCCACTTCAAGAATCATCACACTGAAATAGGAGAATCAATAACACTATCTGAATTCTAAGTTCCTATAGATGCCAATCACTCTGAGCTTCAATGGATAAAGTGAGATGCCAAAACTGTTCAGAAGCAAAAAGCTACTAGTCCCGCTCATCTAATTAGAATCTGAGCTTCAATCAAAAACTCTGAAATATTATTACTTCTCAACCTATTAGTCTTCTATTTTATTTGTCTAGACAGTTTAAGTTTGGTGTTGTGATGAGCGGATATTTTATACGCTTTTTGGGGTTAATTTCATATAGTTTTGAGGATGTTTTAGTTAGTTTTTTGTCTATTTTCATTAGTTTTTAGGAAAAATTTATATTTCTGGACTTTACTATGAGTTGTGTATTTTTCTGTAATTTCAGGTATTTTTCTGGCTGAAATTGAAGGAGCTGAGCAAAAATCTGATTCAGGCTGAAAAAGAACTGCTGATGTTGTTGGATTCTGACCTCCCTGCACTAAAAGTGGATTTTCTGGAGCTACAGAACTCGAAATGGCATGCTTCGAATTGCGTTGGAAAGTAGACATCCAGGGCTTTCCACCAATATATAATAGTCCATACTTTGCACAAGGATAGATGACGTAAACTGGCGTTCAACGCCAGTTCTCTGCCCAATTCTGGCGCCCAGCGCCAGAAATGGATCAAAAGCTGGAGTTGAACGCCCAAATTGGCACAAAAACTGGCGTTCAACTCCACAAATGGCCTCTGCACGTGGATTGCTTAATTCTCAGCCCAGCACACACCAAGTGAGCCCCAGAAGTGGATCTCTGCATCATCCATCATAGTTTACTCATTTGTTGTAAACCTAGGCTACTAGTTTAGTATTTAAACAACTTTTAGAGACTTATTTTGTATCTCATGACATTTTAGAACTGAACTTTGTACTCTTTGACGGCATGAGTCTCTAAACTCCATTGTTGGGGGAGAGGAGCTCTGCTGTGTCTCGATGGATTAATGCAAGTATTTCTGTTTTCTATTCAAACACGCTTGTTCCTATCTAAGATGTTCATTCGCGCTTAACTGTGATGAAGGTGATGATTCGTGACACTCATCACCATTCTCAACCCATGAACGTGTGCCTGACAACCACCTCCGTTCTATATCAGATTGAATGAGTATCTCTTAGATCTCTTAATCAGAATCTTCGTGGTATAAGCTAGAATTGATGGCGGCATTCATGAGAATCTGGAAAGTCTAAACCTTGTCTGTGGTATTCCGAGTAGGATTCAAGGATTGAATGACTGTGACGAGCTTCAAACTCCTGAAGGCTGGGCGTTAGTGACAGACGCAAAAGGATAGTAAATCCTATTCCAACCGGATCGAGAACCAACCGGTGATTAGCCGTGCTGTGACAGAGCGCGTGAGCGTAGTTTTCACTGGAAGGATGGAAGGTAGCCATTGACAACAGTGATCCACCAACACACAGCTTGCCATAGGAGGACGTGCGTGCGTGAACTAGAAGACAGAGGAAAGCAGAGATTCAGAAGACAAAGCATCTCCAAAACTCCAACATATTCTCCATTACTGCACAACAAGTAACCTTTAATCCATGCTCTCTTGTTTAATTGCAATTCAACTGATAAACATAATTGACTTCCTGACTAAGATTTACAAGATAACCATAGATTGCTTCAAACCAACAATCTCCGTGGGATTCGACCCTTACTCACGTGAGGTATTACTTGGACGACCCAGTGCACTTGCTGGTCAGTGGTACGAGTTGTGAAAAGTGTGATTCACAATTTGTGCACCAATACCACACACCATTATAGGTCCAAGTAGAGGGAGGATTATATGTCACATATCCAAACACCAAAACCCAGATTCTACTCAAGTGTGAGAAGGGATTTCAAACATGGTTTCATGTTTCCTTTCCCAAGGTTCCCAGATTCTACTCTAGTGTGAGAAGGGATTTCAAACATGGTTTCATGTTTCCTTTCCGAAGGTCCCCATGAAACCCAATTGCATGCAATCTCTTTTCCAAGATAATTGAACACTAAGCATTAAGAACGAAATTCCTTCTAGGAAATCAAAAAGAAGATGAAGAGAAGAAGGATTTCACTCTCATCAATCCATCAAATACAATAGAGCTCCATCTCTTAATGAGAGGGAAGTTAGCTACTCATAGCTCAAAAAGTACTCAAAAGTGAAGTGTAAAAGTGGATCTAAAACTGACTGCGTAACCCCCTTCTTCAGTACTCCTTGGGGGTATTTATACTACTCCTAATAAAATAAAAGAATTAAAAAAGTGAAAAAGGAAAATTACATTTTGGAGGGAAAAGAAAACACTCAATAAGCATGACTTCTCAGCTGGCGTGTGGCTGGTGCTTTTCTGGCGTGTCACGTGCCCTTCATTTCCAGCTTGGCGTGCCACGGCCAATTCTTCAAGTGGCACGCTCGTCCCTCTAACATCCTTGGCGTGCTACACCTTCGAACTCAAGTGGCACGCCATAGTGGATTTCTTGTGTTGGCGTGCCACGCCTTCAAACTCAAGTGACACGCCCCTTGCCTTTCTCACTTCTCTTTGCCTCTGGAAACTTGTACTGGTGTGCCACGCCCAAGGTCTGGCGTGCCACGCCCAAGGTCTGGCGTGCCACGCCCAAGGTCTGGCGTGCCATGCCCTTGCTTTATGCCTGGCTAGGCTTCTCTGGAAAGTTGACCTAGCGTTGCACGCCTAGGGTCTGGCGTGCCATGCCCCTTTTGTGAGTGAGTGGTTCCTCTGTTTGGCATGCCACGCCACGAACTTAAGTGGCATGCCCCAATGCTTCTCTCTGAATGACACTGGTGTGCCACGCCTGGTTGCTCAAGTGGCACGCCTAAATGAAGAATGGTGAATGGCGTGCCACGCCTTCGATATTGACGAGAGGACTTTTACCAGTAAAGAGATTCATAGAAACAGTCGCGTTGTAGATATAGTCTCTAAACCGACAAAAATCCCTTCATATAAACATTTTGGGTGTCACAAGTAACAAACCCCTTTAAAAATTGTTAACCGAGTATTCAAACCTCGGGTCGTCTTCTCAAGGAACTGCGAGGAAGTATGTTCTTATTATTGGCTATAGAGGTTGTAATCGGGGTTTAGAAGATGAGAGACAAGTAATTTGAATGACAGGTAAAGTAAATGGCAATTAAAAATAAATAATTACTGTAAAGCAAACTTTTGGCAAGGTAAGAGAAGTTGGAGGTCCAACGTAGTTATCTCTCTCAACTATAATGAAAGTTGAATCTAAACTCCACTTGATCAACCTGTACCAGGGCAAGGAAAGTCAAGGGACTAATTAAATTGACCTTTGAATCCTATTTATTTCCTAAGAAAAGGTTGGGATTACTTAAGTTCAGCTCAATTAGCAAGATAACGATTATCAATTATGTTGAGTTTAATAACTGTTGAGTTACTAAATTCTTAACCAGAACCAAAAGGGGAAAAAGTAAAATTGCTGGAATAATAAAAATGTCCTTAGATGGGAAGCAATGGTAACTTAAATCAAAGAAAACAATCATAAACTGAAAATACCTCAATTATCATTAATACAAATAGTAGTCTATAACATGGAAGAATTCATAAATCAAATTATAATAATCAATTCAAATGTTGGAATAAATAAATAAAAGTAAAACTAAAATAAAAGAACATTAAACCTGGGATCCAGAGTTACTCTTAAAACAAGAGGAAATCCTAAATCCTAAAAAAGAGAGAGAAGATCTCCCTCTCAACTAAATCTAAATCATTGAAAGGTAAAATATGCGAGCTCTCTTTGAATGGGTGCATTCCCACACTTTATAAACTCTGGTCTATGCTGTCTGTACTTGGATCTGGGCCAAAAAGGGCTTCAGAATTCACTGGGGGCGTATTCTGTAAATTCTGATGCGTGGCCTCTGTCATGCATCTGCGTGGGTCACGCGGTCGCATCATTTGGAGCTTTTCCTTGCCACGCGGTCGCGTCGGTCATGCGACCGCGTCATACGCGTTCTGCTTAAGGCGCGCGGTCGCGTCAGTCATGCGGCCGAGTCGCTGCTGATTCGTGCTTGGCACACGATCGCGTCATCCATGCGATCGCGTGAATACCAGTTTCCTTCAAAGCTCCGTTTTGCTTTTTCGTTCCATTTTTGTATGTTTCCTTTTCCGTCCTTTAAGTCATTCTGCCTTAGAAAATCTGAAACTACTCAACACACTGATCACGGCATCGAATGGGAATAAAGGTAATTAAATTAATTAATTATAAAACTTAGGAAACATGTTTTTCATTTACATCACATAATGAGGAAGAGAAAGTAAAATCATGTAATTAATGTGAATTGTAGAACCTATGCACAATTACTCAAGAGGGGGGTGAATTGAGTATTGCAACAATAATGAATCTTTTTGCGAAAGTTAAAAACAATATACAAAAGTGTTATTGTACTAGTATTTTTCCAAGAGCTTAACTCAATTGCTAAGCATTTATAAGGAGCTTTTACTTTCCAATAGACACCAACTCAAATAAATTGATCAAGCTTTTCACCAATCGGACTTAAGCTATTCCTTAAGTACTTACGAAGCTACTTTTCGATCACAATTTATTTGCTCAAAGGTAAAAGACAATAATATTGAAGAGATGAGTTTGGAGAGATGCAAACGCTATTTAGAGTGGTTCGGCACAATCCTTGTCCTACGTCCACTTTCTTTCTCAATCGCTATTGAGAAGTTCCACTATTGCCAAGCTTCAAGGTGCTCGCGCAAAACCTTTTACAATCCGAGTCCTTAGTTTCTAACACCTCACGGTATATGATCACCACTCGTATACTAACCCACTCCACTTAGAGATACCTCCTCTAAGATTTGCCTTGAGTACTTAGTATACTTCTTTGGTATCCTCACCGACTATAGTGTTTATAACTCTTGACTCAACCTTGGAGATCACACTCCAATTTACAAAGTGTTACAAGAAAACAATTCTCAAAGAATTGTAGAGATGAAATGAGTACTCTCTAGAAGAGTGTATGATTACAAGTTTAGCACTATTGAACCAATTGATATTGCTCTCTCAAATTGTGTATTATAACACCTTAAAAATGTGTAGAATGAAAAAATATGAACAAGATAGTTTGCAAATACTCACATTGTTTGAAATAAGGCTTCAATCCATCTATTTATAGACTTCCCAAACCTTAGAAACGTTGGGGAGTTAATGGGATGGAGCCGTTTTGTCAAAACTAGCCGTTTTTTATGTTTTTGAATCATTTGCATCGATGCATAACACTTTGCATCGATGCAAATGTGTCTTTGAAGCTGAAATTTGAATTTTCAGCTAGGTTGCATCGATGTAAACATCTTTGCATCGATGCAACAAGTCGTTGCATGCTTTGCATCGATGCAAGATGAGTGTGCATCGATGCAAACCTTAAAGAATGGCTTAAAATCACTTCAAAATACTTAGGATTGATCTCAAACTTGTTGAAGTCAATTCCTATGATTTTGTACCTTTGAAAACAAGTTTTTTAAACCATTTGGCTAGCATCGAATTGCAAGATGTGCATCAAAACATTTTGTGAGTGTGTGTTGAGAGATTTAGCAATTGGTTCTTAACAAGAAGTTACCTAAGTCCTAAGACACTATACTTGTCTTCAAATGTTGTGGACTTGAGTTTCTTGTTGTTGTTGTGTTGCTTTCAACTCTTCATTCCTCAATGTTGAATGTTGGTTGATTTTTCAACATGCTTGTTCATTCAAGTTGTTTGTTGGTTTGTCTTTCATGTCGTTTGTTGGTTTGTCATTCATCAAAACCTACGAATACAAACTTCGCATACAAGCAACATGATTTACAATTTCCCCCTTTTTGATAATGACAAACCAATTTTGAGGATATGCATTTATAAATGATTTTGAAAGCAACAATAATGCACTTTGTTTTATAGAAAGCTTTGGAGAAGACTTCACAAAAAAATTTTGCAGGAGTTCCCCCTAAATATGTGCATTTGTTCCCTTAAGGGGCTTTTATCAAAGAAAACGATTTAGATATCAAAAGTTTTTGCTTAGCGGAAGTCTTTTTGAAATCATTGTTTCGCAAACTTATTTCTTCTTTTTCAAAAGTTCAAAACTTCAAATATCCTCAAACTTTTCTTCCCCCTTTTGACATTATCAAAAAGAAAGGAGTTTGAAATGTGTCATAGAAGCATGCATAAAACAATGAATTTTTTTTTTTTAAGTTCAATATCTCTATTAATCTCAAGGATGAGATATTCCCCCTTTCAAAAAGAATTTGATTTCCTCTTTTTATATATAACAAGCATGCATAATTCCCCCTAAAGAAGTGAAATATATCAAGGCATGCACATTAACTTAAAATAGGGGTACCAAGCCTATTTTGAGTTATTCACCAAATAAGCATACAAGCATTAATCATTAAACAAAACTATGAAGGAAATATCAAAGTATTTAAACCATAATATAAATCCTTAGCTTACTAGGAGTTAGTTTAACAATTCATATAATCAAATAAACATAAAGCAATAAAAAGTGACTTGATGAAGAGGAAACAATCAATCTTGGTCTTCATCATCATCATTATCCTCTTCACACGGTAGGTGGATGCCGAAATGCTCATATAAGTCATCAATACGACGATCCAAGCGACCCGTGCGATGATCTACACGAGACACACGACGATTAAGTGCTTCAAGTTGCCTACCATGCTCTATGTCAATCCTTTGGATGTTTTGGTTGATGGATTGTAATTCTCTCATTACATCAACCAAGGAGGGTGGTTCTTGAGCTTGAGGTGCTTGTGGAGGAGCTTGCTCTTGAGGACCTTGTTCATCAACATTTCTTCTTCCCATTTTGTTGAGAATATGAGTGTTGATACAAGATTGAGGTGGTACTTCCTTGGCAATCTCATTTGATACATCAATACCAACATAATCAAAGACTTTAGACCATAGGCAAAGGAATCCTAATCCACCATTCCTATCCTTCATCTTGAGCCTAATCATATGTTGTACTATAAAGTATGGCCAATTAATCTTAATCCCATTCATCATAGCCCACATGACAATCAAATCTTCATCATTTACATTCGCATGCCCGGATATTCTAGGTTGCAATACATAGGTGACTAGATATAACAAAGTTCTATGTTCCGCACTCATTGAATTGCAACTAATTTTGGAATGAGCTCCTTGTACAAGATTGAACAAATGCATGGCATTGTCCTTTGAATAACCCCATTCATCAATTGGGGTTTTACCACCTTGAAACAAGTCACCTTGATTTGGCAACTCCCAAATGGTGGCTAACTCATCACCATCTAGCCTATAATCCTTTCTTCCTATCTTGAAGAATAATGTGAAATTTGATTCATCTTCCTCATCAATCTCAATCATGAGTGTACTATAGGCTATGGCAACTAAATCCGGATAAAATTTACTCTTAATTTGAACAAAATCCATGAGGCCTTGATGAACTAGAATAGCCTTAAGAGTATCAAGGTTATGAATGACAAGAAGGGTCGGATCCAAATACCTCGGAGGAATTTCCTTTCTTCCGGCGAGCCTTGCCTCATAGAATTGAAGATCTTCATTAGAAGCAAAGTACCTTGCCAAAGGATGATTATTTGGAGGTGGAACCACACTTGAAGAGCCTTTTGACTTCTTGATGGTTCTCTTGATTCTAGGCATTGTGGATGATTTTGTTTTATGGGTTTTGTAGAGGAGAATGTGGGGACTTCAAATATGTAATTTGATTGTAGTGGGTATCTAAGTTTTGTGAGTTGTATGAAGCTATATGTGAGCTTGTTTTGGAGGTTATGGAGGTTTGAATGTGGGGATATGAGTTGTGAGGTTGAAGATGATGAAAAAGTGGGGTTTTGTTGCTCAAAAATGCCAAATTCACGTGTTTTTGTGCAATTTGGTCGTGTTTGCATCGATGCAAAGCTTGGTTGCATCGATGCAACATGCATCATTTTGCCCAAAATCACCAAATTTTCATCCTTTGGTGGTTCTTTCTTCAATCCTTTGAGTTCCATCATGTATATACTCACTTAAACTATTATAAACTTCAATTTGTTGATCCTCCATTGTTTATAATCTTCAAATTCTTCAATCTACCTCAAGATTAATCACTCATTCATCAACTCATAAACCTACAAAACAATGGCTAATTGGATATCTCCAATGCTTAAGTTAGTAAGAGATACAAAAATAGTAATATAAATGCAATGAATTCAAACAAATCATATTAGATTAGAATCCAAGATACCAAGTTCATTTCGGATGTTAAAAAAACTTTCTTTACATAAAGGTTTAGTGAAGATGTCCGCTAGTTGTTTACTAGTTTCGACAAATTCAATAACCACATCACCCTTTTCAACATGGTCTCTTATGAAGTGATGTCTAATCTCAATATGCTTGGTTCTTGAATGTTGAACCGGATTCTTGGTTAAATTTATTGCACTAGTATTATCACATTTGATAGGAATGTGATCAAGCATGAGTCCATAGTCCACCAGTTGTTGTTTCATCCATAAAATTTGGGCGCAACAACTACCGGCGGCTACATACTCGGCTTCGGCGGTAGACAAGGCTACACTTACTTGTTTCTTACTATGCCATGAAACAAGAGAGTTTCCTAGCAAGTGACAAGTGCCGCTAGTGCTTTTCCTATCCAATTTGCAACCGGCAAAATCGGAATCGGAATAACCAATCAAATCACAAGTGGATCCTTTTGGATACCACAATCCAACATTTAATGTTCCTATGAGATACTTCATAATCCTTTTCACCGCACTTAAGTGAGATTCCTTAGGATTAGCTTGGTATCTCGCACACATGCATACACTAAACATGATATCTGGTCTACTTGCCGTTAGATAAAGTAATGATCCTATCATGCCTCTATACTTCTTTACATCTATGTTTTTACCTTGTTCATCTTTGTCAAGGTAGCAAGTAGTGCTCATTGGTGTGTCCATTGCCTTAGCATTGTCCATTCCAAATCTTTTGAGCAATTCCTTGCAATATTTGGTTTGGCTAACGAAAGTTCCTTCTTTTCCTTGTTTGATTTGAAGACCAAGGAAGAAGTTGAGTTCGCCCATCATGGACATTTCAAATTCACTTTGCATGAGGTTTGAGAAAAACTTGCAAAGTGATTCGTTAGTTGAACCAAATATTATGTCATCGACGTAAACTTGTACCAAAAGGATATTTTTGTTTTCAATCATGATAAATAAAGTTGTATCAACCTTCCCTCTTCTAAAACCCTTTTCTATTAAAAACTTGCTCAAACGTTCATACCAAGCTCTTGGAGCTTGTTTAAGACCATAAAGAGCTTTCTTGAGTTTAAAAACATGATTAGGATTTTCATAATCCTCAAAACCGGGAGGTTGTTCAACATATACTTCTTCTTGAATGAAACCATTAAGAAAGGCACTCTTAACATCCATTTGATAAAGTTTGAAGTTATAAGAGGATGCAAAAGCAAGTAACATCCTAATAGCTTCTAATCTAGCTACGGGAGCATAAGTTTCGTCATAATCAATGCCTTCCTCTTGATTATAACCTTTAGCTACCAATCTAGCTTTGTTTCTAACAATTGTACCATTTTCATCGAGTTTATTTCTAAAAACCCATTTTGTTCCTACAATTGTTTGATTACTTGGTTTACGCACCAATTCCCAAACGTCATTTCGTTTGAATTGGTTAAGCTCCTCTTGCATTGCCATAGCCCAATGTTCATCATCAATTGCGGACTCAATGGTAGATGGTTCAATTTGAGAAACAAAAGCACTATATGCAAATAAATTTCTAAAAGTAGATCGAGTTGTTACCCCTTTCGAAACATCACCAATGACGTTGTCTAGAGGATGATCCTTTGAAGTACGCCAGTCCTTTGGAAGTGCATTTATTTGTGCTTGTGATGGTTCAATTTCTTCAACTTGAACACTATCCTTTGTTGAGCTTGTAGAGGCTTCATTTAAATCTTTTTCTTTGTCTTCACCATTCAAATTTAGTGAATCAAAGTTTTCTACATTTTCATCAAAATCTTTTCTAGCACAACAACGGTTAGTTTCATCAAAAGCGACATGAATACTTTCTTCCATAGTCATGATGCGTTTATTATATACTCTGAAAGCTTTGCTAGTTAAAGAGTAGCCTAAGAAGATTCCTTCATCAGCCTTAGCATCAAATTTGCCTAAGTTATCTTTTCCATTATTTAGAATAAAGCATTTACAGCCAAAGACGTGAAGGTGGGAAATATTTGGCTTTCTTCCTTTGTACAATTCGTACGGTGTTTTCTTAAGAATAGGTCGAATGATAATCCTATTCATAACATAACACGCGGTACTAACCGCATACGCCCAAGAGTACTTAGGAATATTAGCCTCATTGAGCATAGTTCTCGCCATTTCTTCTAAATGACGATTTTTCCTTTCAACCACACCATTTTGTTGTGGTGTTCTAGGAGAGGAAAAATTATGCTCAATGCCATTTTCTTCACAAAAAGTTTCAAAAAGATTGTTTTCAAATTCTCCACCATGATCACTTCTAATAGATGATATATGCAAATTCTTTTCATTTTGAATAACTTTGGCTAATCTTTTGAATGCTCGAAATGCATCACTCTTGTTTGCTAGGAACAAGGTCCATGTAAATCGAGAGTAATCATCAACAATAACTAAAGCATAGTAATTGCCACCAAAGCTCATAGTCCTAGAAGGACCAAATAAATCCATGTGCAAAAGTTGTAATGGCCTTGTTGTTGAAACAATGTTTTTGGATTTAAAAGAGGCCTTTACTTGTTTTCCGTTTTGACATGCGTCGCAAAGGACGTCTTTTTCAAAACGTAGCTTTGGTAAGCCAATTACTAACTCTTTAGAGACCAACTTGCTAAGATGGTCCATGTTAGCATGAGCTACTCTACGATGCCATAACCAAGTTTCATCATTTTTACTAACAAGGCATTTCACATCATTTGAGGAAACTTCATTTAGATTAATCATGTATACATTGTCAACACGGTGCCAATTAGCACAATTTCATTAGTGTCTTGCCTTTTTATCAAACAACATTTTGAATCAAAGGTGACTAAGTTTCCTTTGTCACAAAGTTGGCTAACACTAATGAGATTATGTTTGAGACCTTTGACAAGTATAACATTATCTATGGAGGTAGAAGAATTTTTACCAACTTTTCCAACACCGATTACTTTGCCGGTGTTGTTGTCTCCATAGATCACGTTTCCTCCGTTTGTAGGCTCTATTGCGGTGAACTTTGATTCATCGCCGGTCATGTGTTTGGACCATCCACTATCAACATACCAATTTGTATCCTTAGCTCCAACACGTACCTACAAAACAATTAAAATTGGGATTTAGGTACCCAAGTGAATTTGGGTCCTTGATGGTTAGTATGAGCATAATGCCCATAAGGTGCCTATCTCGTATCTAGACTACGAAAGTTTATATGTTTAATTCTAGTAAAGCATACGGGTGCTATATGACCTACTTTATTACAATAATGACATATGACATTTGGATTATGCATCCTATGCATGTGCCTAGGTTGTTTCCTAAATGTAACATCTTTGATCTATATGCATTGTGATTATAATTTCTAAATGAAGCATGTTGAGGAGGATGTTTAAAGGCTTCATTCCTTTTAGCATGCTTGCTTTTGGGCTTGCGGTTGCCTAATAGG